>NC_136237.1:43455000-43567500 GCF_053564925.1 Oryzias latipes | reverse complement strand
TCATCCATCTATCCATCCATCCATCCATCAAACATCCATCATTCATCCATCCATCCATCATCCATCCATCATCCATTCATCCATTCATCCATCATCCATCCATCCATCCATCCATCCATACATCTATCCATCCATCATTCATCCATCCATCCATCATCCATCTATCCATCATCCATTCATCCATCATCCATTCATCCATTCATCCATCATCCATCCATCCATCCATCCATCCATCCATCTATCCATCCATCATTCATCCATCCATCCATCATCCATCTATCCATCATTCATCCATCCATCATCCATCCATCCATCCATCCATCATCCATCCATCATCCATCCATCCATCATCCAACCAACATCCATCATCCATCTATACATCATCCATCATCCATCTATCCATCATCCATCATCCATCTATCCATCCATCATCCATCTATACATCCATCCATCAAACATCCATCATTCATCCATCCATCCATCATCCATCCATCATCCATTCATCCATTCATCCATCATCCATCCATCCATCCATCCATCTATCCATCCATCATTCATCCATCCATCATCCATCATCCATCTATCCATCCATCATCCATCTATCCATCCATCCATCCATCATCCATCTATTCATCATCCATCCATCCATCCATCCATCCATCATCCATTCATCCATCATCCATCCATCATCCAACCATCATCCATCATCCATCCATCCATCAACCATCCATCCATCCATCCATACATCATCCATCCATTATCCATCCATCCATCATCCAACCAACATCCATCATCCATCTATCCATCATCCATTATCCATCTATCCATCATCTATCCATCATCCATCTATCCATCCATCATTCATCCATCCATCATCCAACCAACATCCATCATCCATCTATCCATCTATCTATCATCCATCTATCCATCATCCATCCATCCATCCATCCATCCATCATCCATCCAACCATCCAACCAACATCCATCATCCATCTATCCATGCATCCATCATCCATCTATCCATCCATCATCCATCCAACCATCCAACCATCCAACCAACATCCATCATCCATCTATCCATCATCCATCCATCATCCATCATCCATCTATCCATCCATCCATCCATCATCCATCCATCCATCCATCCACCATCCATCCATCCATCATCCAACCAACATCCATCATTCATCCATCCATCCATCATCCATTCATCCATTCATCCATTCATCCAGCATCCATCCATCCATCCATCCTTCATCCAACCAACATCCATCATCCATCTATCCATCATCCATTCATCCATTCAACCATCATCCATCCATCCATCCATCCATGCATCCATCCATCATCCATCCATCATCCATCCATCCATCATCCAACCAACATCCATCATCCATCTATCCATCATCCATCCATGCATCCATCCATCATCCATCTATCCATCCATCCATCTTCCATCTATCCATCATCCATCCATCCATCCATCATCCATTCATCCATCATCCATCCATCCTTCCATGCATCCATCCATCATCCATCCATCCATCCATCATCCATCCATCCATCCATCATCCATCCATCATCCATCCATCCGTCATCCAACCAACATCCATCATCCATCTATCCATCATCCATCTATCCATCATCCATCCATCATCCATCTATCCATCCATCCATCATCCATCCATCCATCATCCATCCATCATCCATCCATCCATCATCCAACCAAAATCCATCATCCATCTATCCATCATCCATCTATCCATCATCCATCCATCCATCCATCCATCATCTATCCATCATCCATCCATCCATCCATCATCCATCCATCATCCATCCATCCATCATCCAACCAACATCCATCATCCATCTATCCATCATCCATTTATCATCCATCTATCCTTCCATCCATCCATCATCCAACCATCATCCATCATCCATCTATCCATCATCCATCATCCATCCATCCATCCATCATCCATCCATCCATCCATCATCCATCATCCATCCAACCAACATCCATCATCCATCTATTCATCATCCATTTATCATCCATCTATCCTTCCATCCATCCATCATCCAACCAACATCCATCATCCATCTATCTATCATCCATCTATCCATCATCCATCCATGCATCCATCCATCATCCATCCATGCATCCATCCATCATCCATCTATCCATCCATCCATCTTCCATCTATCCATCATCCATCCATCCATCCATCCATCATCCATTCATCCATCATCCATCCATCCTTCCATGCATCCATCCATCATCCATCCATCCATCCATCACCCATCCATCCATCATCCATCCATCCATCCATCCATCATCCATCCATCATCCGTCATCCATCCATCATTCATCCATCCATCATCCAACCATCATCCATCATCCATCTATCCATCCATCATCCATCTATCCATCATCCATCCATCATCCATCTATCCATCATCCATCTATCCATCATCCATCCATCATCCCTCCATCCATCATCCATCCATCATCCCTCCATCCATCATCCATCCATCATCCATCTATCCATCATCCATCTATCATCCATCTATCCATCATCCATCCATCATCCATCCATCCATCCATCCATCATCCAACCAACATCCATCATTCATCCATCCATCCATCCATCCATCATCCATTCATCCATTCATCCATTCATCCATCCATCCATCCATCCATCATTCACCCATCCATCCATCCATCATCCATCCATCCATCCATCAATCCATCATCCATTCATCCGTCATCCATCCATGCATTCATCCATCATCCATCCATCATCCATTATCCATCCATCCATCCATCATCCATCCATCCATCCATCCATCCATCATCCAACCAACATCCATCATTCATCCATCCATCCATCATCCATCCATCATCGATTCATCCATTCATCCATCATCCATCATCCATCCATCCATCCATCCATCCATCCATCCATCATTCACCCATCCATCCATCCATCATCCATCCATCCATCATTCACCCATCCATCCATCCATCATCCATCTATCCATCATCCATCCATCCATCCATCATTCATCCATCCATTATCCATCCATCCATCCATCCATCCATCATCCATCCATCATCCATCATCCATCATCCATCCATCCATCATCCAACCAACATCCATCATCCATCTATACATCATCCATCATCCATCTATCCATCATCCATCTATCCATCCATCATCCATCTATCCATCCATCCATCCATCAAACATCCATCATTCATCCATCCATCCATCATCCATCCATCATCCATTCATCCATTCATCCATCATCCATCCATCCATCCATCCATCTATCCATCCATCATTCATCCATCCATCCATCATCCATCTATCCATCATCCATTCATCCATCATCCATTCATCCATTCATCCATCATCCATCCATCCATCCATCCATCTATCCATCCATCATTCATCCATCCATCCATCATCCATCTATCCATCATTCATCCATCCATCATCCATCCATCCATCCATCCATCCATCATCCATCCATCATCCATCATCCATCATCCAACCAACATCCATCATCCATCTATACATCATCCATCATCCATCTATCCATCATCCATCATCCATCTATCCATCCATCATCCATCTATACATCCATCCATCAAACATCCATCATTCATCCATCCATCCATCATCCATCCATCATCCATTCATCCATTCATCCATCATCCATCCATCCATCCATCCATCTATCCATCCATCATTCATCCATCCATCATCCATCATCCATCATCCATCTATCCATCCATCATCCATCTATCCATCCATCCATCATCCATCTATCCATCATCCATCCATCCATCCATCCATCCATCCATCCATCATCCATTCATCCATCATCCATCCATCATCCAACCATCATCCATCATCCATCCATCCATCAACCATCCATCCATCCATCCATACATCATCCATCCATTATCCATCCATCCATCATCCAACCAACATCCATCATCCATCTATCCATCATCCATTATCCATCTATCCATCATCTATCCATCATCCATCTATCCATCCATCATCCATCCATCCATCATCCAACCAACATCCATCATCCATCTATCCATCTATCTATCATCCATCTATCCATCATCCATCCATCCATCCATCCATCATCCATCCAACCATCCAACCATCCAACCAACATCCATCATCCATCTATCCATGCATCCATAATCCATCTATCCATCCATCATCCATCCAACCATCCAACCATCCAACCAACATCCATCATCCATCTATCCATCATCCATCCATCATCCATCATCCATCTATCCATCCATCCATCCATCATCCATCCATCCATCCACCATCCATCCATCCATCATCCAACCAACATCCATCATTCATCCATCCATCCATCATCCATTCATCCATTCATCCATTCATCCAGCATCCATCCATCCATCCTTCATCCAACCAACATCCATCATCCATCTATCCATCATCCATTCATCCATTCATCCATCATCCATCCATCCATCCATGCATCCATCCATCATCCATCATCCATCCATCATCCATCCATCCATCCATCATCCATCATCCATCCAACCAACATCCATCATCCATCTATTCATCATCCATTTATCATCCATCTATCCTTCCATCCATCCATCATCCAACCAACATCCATCATCCATCTATCTATCATCCATCTATCCATCATCCATCCATGCATCCATCCATCATCCATCTATCCATCCATCCATCTTCCATCTATCCATCATCCATCCATCCATCCATCCATCATCCATTCATCCATCATCCATCCATCCTTCCATGCATCCATCCATCATCCATCCATCCATCCATCACCCATCCATCCATCCATCCATCATCCATCCATCATCCGTCATCCATCCATCATTCATCCATCCATCATCCAACCATCATCCATCATCCATCTATCCATCCATCATCCATCTATCCATCATCCATCCATCATCCATCTATCCATCTATCCATCATCCATCTATCCATCATCCATCCATCATCCCTCCATCCATCATCCATCCATCATCCATCTATCCATCATCCATCTATCATCCATCTATCCATCATCCATCCATCATCCATCCATCCATCCATCCATCATCCAACCAACATCCATCATTCATCCATCCATCCATCCATCATCCATTCATCCATTCATCCATTCATCCATCATCCATCCATCCATCCATCCATCATTCACCCATCCATCCATCCATCATCCATCCATCCATCCATCAATCCATCATCCATTCATCCGTCATCCATCCATGCATTCATCCATCATCCATCCATCATCCATCATCCATCCATCCATCCATCATCCATCCATCCATCCATCCATCCATCATCCAACCAACATCCATCATTCATCCATCCATCCATCATCCATCCATCATCGATTCATCCATTCATCCATCATCCATCATCCATCCATCCATCCATCCATCCATCCATCCATCATTCACCCATCCATCCATCCATCATCCATCCATCCATCCATCATTCACCCATCCATCCATCCATCATCCATCTATCCATCATCCATCCATCCATCCATCCATCCATCATTCATCCATCCATTATCCATCCATCCATCCATCCATCATCCATCCATCATCCATCATCCATCATCCATCCATCCATCATCCAACCAACATCCATCATCCATCTATACATCATCCATCATCCATCTATCCATCATCCATCTATCCATCCATCATCCATCTATCCATCCATCCATCCATCAAACATCCATCATTCATCCATCCATCCATCATCCATCCATCATCCATTCATCAATTCATCCATCATCCATCCATCCATCCATCCATCCATCCATCTATCCATCCATCATTCATCCATCCATCCATCATCCATCTATCCATCATCCATTCATCCATCATCCATTCATCCATTCATCCATCATCCATCCATCCATCCATCCATCTATCCATCCATCATTCATCCATCCATCCATCATCCATCTATCCATCATTCATCCATCCATCATCCATCCATCCATCCATCCATCCATCCATCATCCATCCATCATCCATCATCCATCATCCAACCAACATCCAGCATCCATCTATACATCATCCATCATCCATCTATCCATCATCCATCATCCATCTATCCATCCATCATCCATCTATACATCCATCCATCAAACATCCATCATTCATCCATCCATCCATCATCCATCCATCATCCATTCATCCATTCATCCATCATCCATCCATCCATCCATCCATCTATCCATCCATCATTCATCCATCCATCATCCATCATCCATCTATCCATCCATCATTCATCTATCCATCCATCCATCATCCATCTATCCATCATCCATCCATCCATCCATCCATCCATCCATCCATCCATCATCCATTCATCCATCATCCATCCATCATCCAACCATCATCCATCATCCATCCATCCATCAACCATCCATCCATCCATCCTTACATCATCCATCCATTATCCATCCATCCATCATCCAACCAACATCCATCATCCATCTATCCATCATCCATTATCCATCTATCCATCATCTATCCATCATCCATCTATCCATCCATCATCCATCCATCCATCATCCAACCAACATCCATCATCCATCTATCCATCTATCTATCATCCATCTATCCATCATCCATCCATCCATCCATCCATCATCCATCCAACCATCCAACCATCCAACCATCCAACCAACATCCATCATCCATCTATCTATGCATCCATCATCCATCTATCCATCCATCATCCATCCAACCATCCAACCATCCAACCAACATCCATCATCCATCTATCCATCATCCATCCATCATCCATCATCCATCTATCCATCCATCCATCCATCATCCATCATCCATCCATCCATCCACCATCCATCCATCCATCATCCAACCAACATCCATCATTCATCCATCCATCCATCATCCATTCATCCATTCATCCATTCATCCAGCATCCATCCATCCATCCTTCATCCAACCAACATCCATCATCCATCTATCCATCATCCATTCATCCATTCAACCATCATCCATCCATCCATCCATGCATCCATCCATCATCCATCCATCCATCCATCATCCAACCAACATCCATCATCCATCTATCCATCATCCATCCATGCATCCATCCATCATCCATCTATCCATCCATCCATCTTCCATCTATCCATCATCCATCCATCCATCCATCCATCATCCATTCATCCATCATCCATCCATCCTTCCATGCATCCATCCATCATCCATCCATCCATCCATCATCCATCCATCCATCCATCATCCATCCATCATCCATCCATCCGTCATCCAACCAACATCCATCATCCATCTATCCATCATCCATCTATCCATCATCCATCCATCATCCATCTATCCATCCATCCATCATCCATCATCCATCATCCATCCATCCATCATCCATCCATCATCCATCCATCCATCATCCAACCAAAATCCATCATCCATCTATCCATCATCCATCTATCCATCATCCATCATCCATCCATCCATCCATCATCTATCCATCATCCATCCATCCATGCATCATCCATCCATCCATCATCCATCCAACCAACATCCATCATCCATCTATCCATCATCCATTTATCATCCATCTATCCTTCCATCCATCCATCATCCAACCATCATCCATCATCCATCTATCCATCATCCATCATCCATCCATCCATCCATCATCCATCATCCATCTATCCATCCATCCATCCATCATCCATCATCCATCCAACCAACATCCATCATCCATCTATTCATCATCCATTTATCATCCATCTATCCTTCCATCCATCCATCATCCAACCAACATCCATCATCCATCTATCCATCATCCATCATCCATCCATCATCCATCATCCATCTATTCATCATCCATCCATCCATCCATCTATCCATCCATCCATCCATCATCCATCATCCATCCAACCAACATCCATCATCCATCTATTCATCATCCATTTATCATCCATCTATCCTTCCATCCATCCATCATCCAACCAACATCCATCATCCATCTATCTATCATCCATCTATCCATCATCCATCCATGCATCCATCCATCATCCATCTATCCATCCATCCATCTTCCATCTATCCATCATCCATCCATCCATCCATCCATCATCCATTCATCCATCATCCATCCATCCTTCCATGCATCCATCCATCATCCATCCATCCATCCATCACCCATCCATCCATCATCCATCCATCCATCCATCCATCATCCATCCATCATCCGTCATCCATCCATCATTCATCCATCCATCATCCAACCATCATCCATCATCCATCTATCCATCCATCATCCATCTATCCATCATCCATCCATCATCCATCTATCCATCATCCATCTATCCATCATCCATTCATCCATTCAACCATCATCCATCCATCCATCCATGCATCCATCCATCATCCATCCATCATCCATCCATCCATCATCCAACCAACATCCATCATCCATCTATCCATCATCCTTCCATGCATCCATCCATCATCCATCTATCCATCCATCCATCTTCCATCTATCCATCATCCATCCATCCATCCATCCATCCATCATCCATTCATCCATCATCCATCCATCCTTCCATGCATCCATCCATCATCCATCCATCCATCCATCATCCATCCATCATCCATCCATCCGTCATCCAACCAACATCCATCATCCATCATCCATTCATCCATTCAACCATCATCCATCCATCCATCCATGCATCCATCCATCATCCATCCATCATCCATCCATCCATCATCCAACCAACATCCATCATCCATCTATCCATCATCCTTCCATGCATCCATCCATCATCCATCTATCCATCCATCCATCTTCCATCTATCCATCATCCATCCATCCATCCATCCATCCATCATCCATTCATCCATCATCCATCCATCCTTCCATGCATCCATCCATCATCCATCCATCCATCCATCATCCATCCATCATCCATCCATCCGTCATCCAACCAACATCCATCATCCATCTATCCATCATCCATCTATCCATCATCCATCCATCATCCATCTATCCATCCATCCATCATCCATCCATCCATCATCCATCCATCATCCATCCATCCATCATCCAACCAAAATTCATCATCCATCTATCCATCATCCATCTATCCATCATCCATCATCCATCCATCCATCCATCCATCATCTATCCATCATCCATCCATCCATCCATCCATCATCTATCCATCATCCATCCATCCATCCATCATCCATCATCCATCCATCCATCATCCATCCAACCAACATCCATCATCCATCTATCCATCATCCATTTATCATCCATCTATCCTTCCATCCATCCATCATCCAACCATCATCCATCATCCATCTATCCATCATCCATCATCCATCCATCCATCCATCATCCATCCATCATCCATCCATCCATCCATCATCCATCATCCATCCAACCAACATCCATCATCCATCTATTCATCATCCATTTATCATCCATCTATCCTTCCATCCATCCATCATCCAACCAACATCCATCATCCATGTATCTATCATCCATCTATCCATCATCCATCATCCATCCAACCAACATCCATCCATCCATCCATCCATCATCCATTCATCCATCATCCATCCATCCTTCCATGCATCCATCCATCATCCATCCATCCATCCATCATCCATCCATCATCCATCCATCCGTCATCCAACCAACATCCATCATCCATCATCCATTCATCCATTCAACCATCATCCATCCATCCATCCATGCATCCATCCATCATCCATCCATCATCCATCCATCCATCATCCAACCAACATCCATCATCCATCTATCCATCATCCTTCCATGCATCCATCCATCATCCATCTATCCATCCATCCATCTTCCATCTATCCATCATCCATCCATCCATCCATCCATCCATCATCCATTCATCCATCATCCATCCATCCTTCCATGCATCCATCCATCATCCATCCATCCATCCATCATCCATCCATCATCCATCCATCCGTCATCCAACCAACATCCATCATCCATCTATCCATCATCCATCTATCCATCATCCATCCATCATCCATCTATCCATCCATCCATCATCCATCCATCCATCATCCATCCATCATCCATCCATCCATCATCCAACCAAAATTCATCATCCATCTATCCATCATCCATCTATCCATCAGCCATCATCCATCCATCCATCCATCCATCATCTATCCATCATCCATCCATCCATCCATCCATCATCTATCCATCATCCATCCATCCATCCATCATCCATCATCCATCCATCCATCATCCATCCAACCAACATCCATCATCCATCTATCCATCATCCATTTATCATCCATCTATCCTTCCATCCATCCATCATCCAACCATCATCCATCATCCATCTATCCATCATCCATCATCCATCCATCCATCCATCATCCATCCATCATCCATCCATCCATCCATCATCCATCATCCATCCAACCAACATCCATCATCCATCTATTCATCATCCATTTATCATCCATCTATCCTTCCATCCATCCATCATCCAACCAACATCCATCATCCATGTATCTATCATCCATCTATCCATCATCCATCCATGCATCCATCCATCATCCATCTATCCATCCATCCATCTTCCATCTATCCATCATCCATCATCCATCCATCCATCATCCATCTATCATCCATCTATCCATCATCCATCCATCATCCATCTATCCATCCATCCATCCATCCATACCTAACTGTGACTGAGCATCTACAATCTGCCGTTGTTTCGTTTGAGTTGTGTTCTTTTATTCCTCATCCACCTCTTCAGTTACGCTGGTTTTGTGTTGCAGACAAAGATCTGCAGACTGATGGCTTCAGCTTGGAGTCCTGCAGAGCTATGGTCAGCCTCATGGATGTATCCTGTCTCATGTTCTTGAGAATCTATTTGAGTTTCATTCAGTTTTATTAATACAGCCCAATATTACAACACAGTTGTTTCAACAGGCTTCACTAAATCTACAAAACATGATATCAGATCTAAAATACAAAAGCTGATCACTACAATAAACTAAACTGGACATCCCCGCCCTCCTTCTCTGTGAGGAAAAACTCCTAAAAAAACGGATTCCGGAAAAAACGAAGAAACCTCAGGGGTGTCCACATGAAGGAGGGATCCTCCCCCAGGACGGACAGGCGATTTACCAGAACTCTTAGAGAAGAATTAACTTATCTAAATCTACAACTACATATATAAAGTCCAGCAGACGAGCTTCATCCAGCCGTGGTTGTGGGGACAGTCGGGGGGCGAGTCGAGCCGGAGACAGGAACCACAGCCAGGTGTAGGAGCAGGAGCAGAGACGAGGTACACGGTCAGGAACTGGAGCACGGATGAACCAACTGGAGTCTGGAAGCACTCCCACTCCCCAGGAGGGGAGAGGAAAAGAGGGACAATACATGAATCACTGTACCAAACAGAGGCATGGAGAACTAAATGATGAATAATGATCAAGAATAGAGGAGAGGAAGGGTAGAAGTAGAAGAGAAAAGAGGACAGAACCCCAGTGCACCATAGTTACCCCAGCTTCAACTTCTAGCAGCCTTTTAAAACAAATAGTTATTGTTATTAAGTTTAATTTCAACACATTAAGTTAAATAATCTCTGAATACTAACTAGTCTGACAATAAGCCTGTCCACAGAGGAATGTTTTCAGTCTAACTTTGAATGTAGAAACTGAGTCGGCCTCTCTTCCATGAGCTGGGAGTTTATTCCATAAAACAGGGGCTTGGTGGCTAAACGCTCTACCTCCAACCGTACTTTTACTAATTCTAGGAACCACAAGCAGTCCTGCATTTAGTGAGTGAAGTGTTCTGATTGGATGGTAAGGGACTATGAGGTCCTTAATATAGGACGGGGCCATTCCATGTAAGGCCTTCTAGGTTAACAGATGCAGATCTGTACTTTATTTTTTCACTGAGCCCGTTTGAAGCTTAACTGGACCTCAGAAAGATGGGAGTGCTCGGCTTGGCTTGCTGGAGTTTCAAATCCTCTGGAACCACATCAGAAAGTGGCTGGTAGGTCAAAGCTTGGTCCAAAGTGACTCTAAGTGTGGTTGTATGTGATACTGGACCTGAACCGAGCGGTTTCTGAGCTCCAGAGTTCTGCTCTTGTCCAACCTAGAACCTTGTGGATCTTTCATTGTAGTTCTTTTTTGGTTTTAGGGAATTTTCAGGGAGTTTGACCTGGATAAGTCTGGCTGCATGAACTCCTATGAAATGCGCTTGGCTCTGGAAAACGGCGGTAGGTTCTGTTGTGCTATCTTTTTATCATTCAAGCCCACTGTGTGCGATGGTTCTGACAGGGACTGGTTCTGTTCACAGGGTTTAAACTAAATAACAAGTTGTACCAGATGCTGGTCGCTCGATATGCTGACAATGAGACCATCGACTTTGACAACTTCATCTGCTGCCTGGTTAAACTGGTGGCCATGTTTAGTATGTGCACGCTCGTCTGAACATGCACAATGCCCTGAAGGGTGGTTCTGGAATGATGTGGTGTCTGTGTCTCCATCAGAGACCTTCCAGGGACTGGACCGAGACGGGACAGGAACCGTGGAGCTGAACATGCTGCAGGTAGCTGAAGATAACAAACCCGCTAACCGGTTCATGGAAACAGGCGGTAAAACCAGCTGGTTACAGTCTGTCCTCACAACCAGGGGAGCAGGGTCACGTTCCAACCAATAACTTCTTCTCATCAACAATTCGACTTTACTTGATATAACAACAATAGTCATTTCAATGGATAGAGGCAGAGAACAAAACTCACACAGCCAGATGTGTGATGACTGGAGGGGAGACCTACTACTGAAAACTAACTTAACTTTTATTCCATCTTTTAGGAAAAACAGCTGCAGCTTCCAGCTTTTTCTGCTGCAATCATCACAAAAATGCCTGTGAGATCATGGAGGGACTGTAGATCAATACAAACTATAGAGTTTCTCCTTTTTTAATTTTTGGATGCCGGTGTGCTGCGGGATTATTGTCAAGGATAAAATGTGGCTTGACTCAGACTTTTTTGAGCCACGGCACACTTTAACTCTGACAAAAATCCCGCGGCACACCAGCATCCAAAAAAAAAAAAAAAAAATCATAAATTCATGGTCTGTATTGATCGACAGCGCCCCCCCCGCGCAATCTCACGTGGATTTTTGTGATAATTGTGGCAGAAAAAGCAGGAAGTTGCGGCTGTTTTTTTCTAAGAGATGAACCACCAGCTAAAGACGAGCTTTAGCTGGTATTTTTGTTAGAACTGAGCGACTTTATCAGCAGAATTAAGAACAAGGAAGTGAAGACTTTAACCACTTCTGATTGGTCAGACTGATGACGTGTGATTAAGCCTTCAAGAATGATTGGCGGAGACAGTTAAAGGGGCGGGGCTTTTCCTTACACAGTTATAGCTGCAGCTAAATCGCTTTACCGTCATTCTTATGAAAATGTCTTTAATAGAATTAAATAAACACAAAGAAAAAATAATTTTAAGATCTTTTATATTCCTAACTACTCAGTGTTTTATCAGGACCTGTTTTGATGAACAAAGAGCTGATTTCCTGGAGATGGAAAATGTTTTTAGATCAGTGAATGAGGGCAATTTCTCCACGGCGCACTTGACCATCTCCCACGGCACACTAGTGTGCCGCGGCACACTGGTTGAAAAACACTGGTCTAGACCACCACGCACGGGATCTGGACCAACAGGAGGTGACCAGAGGGAAAGGGAAAGACTGGATTCTGGTATGGAAGAAGTGGAGATGAAGGAGACCCGCGTCTGGTCCTGAAGCTGACATGATCGGGCGGCAGTGGCTCAGGCGGTTGAGCGGGTCGTCCAATGATCGAAGGGTTGGCGGTTCGAACCCCGCTCCCACCAGCCAACTGTCATCGTGTCCTTGGGCAAGACACTTCCCCCTCCTTGCCTCCAGTGTGGCTCCACTGGTGTGTGAATGCGCATGAATGATCCCGGTGATGGTCAGAGGGGCCGTAGGCGTGAAATGGCAGCCACGCCTCTGTCAGTCTGCCCCAGGGCAGCTGTGGCTACAACCGTAGCTACCATCACCAAGAATGAATGAGGAGTGAATGAATAATGGACACAATGTAAGAACTTTGAAAAGCGCAGATAAATCCAATCCATTATTATTATTATTATGAGCACGAGGTAGTGCTCCAGAGTAGTTTTCTGGTACCACGGCTCCACCTGGAGGTCTGCAGTCCCACGATGCAAATGTCTTAACCCTTGTGCTATCCTATGACCCCCCCTTCCATTGACGTGTTCTCCCTACCATGACAAAGGTGGATAAAGGTGGAAAGATTTCATGTAATCCATGGACACCAGTGAAGATCACAAATCATTGAAGAAAAAAGGTTCAGAGCACTGTCTAGTGGGTCTAGATGACCCCACTCCCAATGTTAAAGTGCCTAGGATAGAACAAGGGTTAAGGTGAGACTGCTAAAAAGATCGTTGGGGGTATCGGGTCTCAGAGAACTGGACCTCGTCGCACTGAGCAGAACCGTAACTAACAGAAGCTCTTTGTTTTCTTCCCAGTGGCTCTTTGTGACCATGTGTGGCTAAAACACCAGAGCGCCCCCATCAGGAGGAGAGGCGGAGCCAGCTGCGCTTTCAGCATGACAACCTGTAACCCCATCCCCCTAACTTGCATGTCTTCCATCAGCTCCAGGCTCACCTGTGCAGGTGTCCATGAGCGGCCCAAGCTGTGAAAAGAGCAGAAAAAGGTAGAACCTCGGAAAGTTCTGGTTCTGACATCCTTGTTCAGATGCAAACTCCTACTAGACACCGCCCCCCTAAATGTGCATTAAGACTTGAATGGCAGTTATTCTGCAGACTGAACAACAGCCCCCCCTGCAGGAGGGGGCAGCATCTGCAGCCGAAGGCCGTTTTTTCAACAAAATGTAAAACAAAGTAAAAGAAACGTTTGGGTCGGTTCTAAACTAAAGGAACAATAATCCAGACGTGTCTGCTCTGTGGGACAATTTTAACTTCAATCACCTTCAGCTGCTTGGATTTGAGGGACAATCCCAAAGAAAAGCATGCTGGGAGTTAGCAAACCTCCGTCTATGCTCCACCTTCTACAGGTGTTCTCCGGCCAAACGGGCGGAGCCAAACTGAAACTACCTTCTTATTAACCTGTTGTTCTGGAGGAACCAGACTAACGACCCCCCCTCCTGGAGTCAGGATTCTGTTGGTGCTCCAGGAGCATCCGGACTCCAGAGGAGGCAGACCCACCAGAACCAGAGGTTCTGAGAGAAACTCAAGAACCGTCACCAATCTGCAGGAAAGAACCCTGAAATGAGTGCCTCAGAACTTGTCTTATGGTTACGGTTCTTAAATCAGAACATTTTCTGGAGATGAACAGGAAACGTCATTTCACGACTTCACCCCCCCCCCCCCCCAAAAAAAAACTCAAATAGAAAAGTTCAGTCGAAACAATTTTATTGTTTTTCCTGCAGAATTCTGATGAATAACCGTCACAGACATCGAATCACGTGATCAGCTGTCAGGGACGGAAGGGGCGTGTCTAACGAGTCAGGATCAAAACAGACACCCCCCCCCCCCCCCCCGCTCTGCTTCTGAACTTAATAAAGAGCAAATAAAAAAATCTGTGCAATCCTGAGTCTTTCTGCGCATGCTCAGTATCCATGCGGCCAATTCCAGTTTGTGGTCCGGAGGTCCGAGTCCAGTTCTACTCCCGGCTGTGCGGGTCCCGGCCGTCCAGCGGGCCCAGCAGCACAGCCTGCGCCTCCAGCAGCGTGGTGTCGGTTCTGGCTCCCAGGAAGCGCGCAGTGAGTTCCGGTTCGAGCAGGCGCAGGCGGACCCTGGAGCCCCGCTGCAGCTGTTCCCCCCCGTCCGCGGGCCGCCGGCACACGCACGGGAACTTCCCCCCAAAATCCACGTACAGGTCGTCCTGAACGACGTGGACGACTCTCCCCACCACCACCTTGTCGTGGGCCGGTCCCATCTGGATCAGCGGAGAGCGGCGCAGCAGCGCGGCGAAGCTCTGCTCCTGTCCGGAGGCGGAGGCGCCGCCCGGCAGCCCGGCCGCGGAGCCCTCCGCCTCCCGCCGCAGCTCCGTCTGCAGGTCGAAGGCGGCGGCGAAACCGGACCGGGTTCTGTCCGCGGGGGGGCTTCCGGAGCAAAGAAAGGCCTGGAAGGAGCCGGAAGGTCGGGTTCGGACTCCGAACCGAAGCCTGCCCACGACCCTGCCAAGCATCGCCATGTTGTCACAGTAAACCGGAAATGACGAGCCTGCTTCATCCGGGGCAGACGGAGAAAGCCGTCATCTGATTGGTGAACCTCCCGGGAAGGTTTTTTTTCCTTATTTCAATTTTTTCTTATTTTTATTGATTACATTTTTATCTTTTTACTGTCGGACTGGACGGAGAATAGGAAAAAAAGGTACGGAGAGGGGGGGTAAGGGCACTGAAGGAAGGGGGGGGGGGTCTGAAGGAGGAGTACAGAGGTGGAGGGGGGGGCAGGAGAGAGGGGGGTGAGGGTGGAAGCCATGCTAAAAAAGTGCTAAGCTAGGGCTAGCGGTGTTTAGCTAAAGACAAGTAGCTTATTTAGCAAACTGAGAAAAGTGAACAGCAAGCGGTTTAACATTAGTGTATTCGCTAATAAAAGGTGCTAGATGTGAATATTAACCCAAATAACACTTAAATTAAGCAATAGTAGTCAGGCTAATAATGTTAGATTAGTTCTGGACATGATGGATTATCAATCTATGCTTAACAGAAAGTCTCATTTTATTTATTGACTTTTACAAAGCCTTTGATTCTGTACATAACTTTTTATTTCAAACGCTGGAACGTTTTGGATTTGGAAAAAAATGTTGCTTAATTATAAAAATGTTCTAAACTGAAATTTACAGTTACATCACTGTTAAGTCAGAATTAACACCCAGAATGTGGAAAAAGGCAAGGATTTCCAATATCACCCAAAACTTTCATTTTATGTACTCAACTCCTAGCATACTTAATTCTGATCAACCGAGAGAGGAGCTAAGATGGCGGTCTGTGCGGTCAACTTTTTGTGAGCTGCGACGATCGGGTCCCAAAATATCCCTTTTGACCTCATTTTCAAACTGCTGAAATAGTTTTGCTTTTTTCTGTATTACTCTCAAGTCTTACCACTGTAAAGAGACAAGAACGAAGTGGGAAAAACAACAACAGCAATATTAAGAGCTCCTAGAATGGCACGGGAAAAGCCTGCAACGGAGAAGCCGACTCCCGCATCCAAAAACGTAGAGATGACAGACGGCGCTGGAACCTGAAGTTACAAGGTTTAAAAGAACAAAGCGAGGAAAACATCCTCAAAGAAGTCCTGGAGATCCGGTCAAAGATGGCGCCACAGCACAGCTCGCTGTTGGAAATGGTTGTGGACACAGAACATCGGCTGGAGGAGAGAAACCGGGAGGCACCGGCAAAACCTCATCCAGTTCTCCATGAGGCACTACCGCCACATCTTCTGGACGGTTTCTAAGGATGCAAAGGTTTGTCAAGAGATGGGAATCTTCTTCAAGCAGGATTTCTGCAAATCCGACCGAGAATCAAGAGCTGCTGTCTGGCCCAAAATGGAGAAAGGAGAGCTGCGGGACAGAACGTCTGCTATCGGGGCCACATCGGGAACGCTAATGGAGTCCGTTTGTCTCCAGACTAGCTGTGTTTTATTTATTCTTCTTTATACGTTTGGAGTTAATTATCATACATGCTTTGTTATTTAAAGCATAAACTTCATTTGCTCCGTTTTTTCCACACCTTAAGTTCACAGAGGAAAGTGAAACTCTGTTGTTGTTAACTTGAAAGTTATAAGTTTTAAAGTATTTTTTTCTAAAAGTTTGAGGTCTAGTTTTGCATTACAATGTTGTTTGGGATCTGAATTCCAACCGCTCACTTTCACCTTCAGTAACTAGCTAAGTAAGTAACTTTTTGTTCATTTTTGTGTTATTGGTTTTTTTTGTGTTTCATGTCTAATTTTAACTTTGTTTCCTTAAATGTTTACGAGACGATGTCAAAAGAAAATCTATGTTCCTATTCTGTAAAAATGTAAAGCCAGCTGCATTCTACTGCAGGAAACTCATTCTGTTAAAGCAGACCAACAGTTCCGGTCTAAATAGAATCCTGTTCTGTCACGGTACAAACAAATCTTCTGTTGCTTTGCTCTTTAAAACTGTCCATCAAAGTGGTTCCCCGTATCTCTGATGATGACGGCCACTGGCTCATCTGTGTTCTTAAAACTGATGATGGTTTTCTGATCCTATGCAATGTCTATGGTTATAATATTCCTAGTCAAAACAAATGATTATGAACAAAAATCACAAAACATATCAAACGTCTCAATCATAAGTACTGTACAAATACTGTAGTAATTGGTGGTGATTATAACATGGTTCTAGATGAATGACTGGATAGAGGACCCTCAAAGTTCAATACCCATCATATTAATCCAACTTTACGGGACTTTTGTCTTGATGTTAATGTTTCTGACCCCTGGAGGATCAAAAATCCTCTCAGACAAACATTCTCTTGGTTCAGACCTAATGGATCTTCAAAATCTCGGATTGACTTCTGGCTAGTCTGAAATAACCTTTAAATAGACGTTAACATCTCAGCAGCTCCTCTGACTCATGACTGTTTGAACTTAAAGTCAGTTCTCAAATCCAATAATCCTCTGGAAATCTAATTCCTCACTTCTCACTAATGAAAATTTCTGTAAGGATGTTATTGAGTTATTAGAAACAATAAAACCTGATTCAACTCTAAAATGTTACACTGATAAATTAGAAATCTTTCAATTCAAAGTATGTCAAATTACGATTAAAATTAAATATCAATTAATATCAAATTAATATCAAAACATTATAAGCAAAATAAACTGAAATTATGAGTTAAACCAGATTTGTTCCAAGCCTGTTTTCAATGATAAACAACACTGAAGTATTTTACAGTAGCCGCGTTTACATGGGCAAAAGTAATCGGAATGAACGCCTGATCGGAAAGAAAATGCGTCATGTAAACGCGCCGTTGGGAATACTCTGCCCCGGTCAGACTCATTCGGATCAGAATATCTTTCCGATTGAGATAGGTGGGTTATACCGATCGTTTATCCGATCGTGGAGCATGTAAACGGTCATTCCGATCGTGTGTCACTGCTGCTCTGGTTTACGTCACGCATAGAAGGTGTTTCGCTGTGAGAAAGCTTTGGAGCGCATACGGGACCGACCAGCTCTGCGGACGCCCCGTGAAAAGCGCCGCTCCGCTCTCGCCCCGCTGGCTCTCCCCTCTCTTACACCCCTCACGGGGGAGATTCGGAGGAGGAGCGCTTCGTGCCCCCTGACGCTCACTCGGTCCACTGGCACCCGAGTGAGCAGAGCAGCTGGATTAATAATTTTGTGTCGGGGGGGGGGGCTTTTTTACGTGTGCGTTTTGTTGTTTTGTTATGTGTGGGAGAATTCAGACTGCGAGCCGCCCTGCCGCTCTGGGTTAGCGGCTGCAGGACTCAGGAGGAACCGTGTTCGAACAGAGCTCGGGCCGCTAGCCCACAGAGTGGCTTTGGGGCGGTCTGTGTGAACTTTCAGAGCAGAAATAAATGTCGCTCAGTCCTTAGAAAGCTGCAGATTGCTGCGTTTCTTGCACGGTCCTGGATTTTGTGTCCATCCATCAGGCTAATGATGTTAGCCCGTGTTAGTCTGTCCTAAGCTTTCGTCCAGCTTAATTCTTCCACAAAAAAGCACTGACCACACAGATTAAATATAACGATGAGGGGACTTCCGGAAATGGCCGGTAACTAGAAAGTCACGCTCGACTCTGCTCTCTAACAAACACTGAACTATCCGTTAAACAGACGATTTGAATTGCTCCAAACAGCAAGATAGATCTGTGAAAATGCCCGCCACAGGCAAAGGAGGTAAAGACAAGCCAAAGCCATCCGCACAATCTAAATTGACGGACTTCGGGTCGCCAATGACGGAAAAGCTAACCGCTAGAGCTAGCACAACAGCTAACACCGCGTGCGAGGAGGAATCTGCTACAGTCACCAGGAGAATGGCGACCGCTGCCGGAGGAAATAAACCGGGCAGCTCTGCTCAACACCAGATAAGCAACGACCAACTTTTTGCCTTCAAAGAGGAGATACTTATGGAAATCCGGGGATTAAGGTCCTAATTTTCCGGAAGGTTTGACGGTGTTATGAAAGCCATTGAAGACACACAAAGGCAAGTGACTGAATGCACGGGGCGGATGGATGAGGCAGAGGTGCGTCTCTCTTCTGTGGAGGATATACAAACAGGCATTAATGCTGAAGTTGTGAAGCTGGTGAAAAGCAACAAGTATTTGGAGGAGAAAATAATTGATTTGGAAACAAGATCACGGATAAATAATCTCCGTCTTGTTAATCTGCCTGAAGGTGCCGAAGGCTCCAACATATGTGGATTTTTGGAAAGCTGGCTGCCTGAAGCCCTGGATATTGCTCAACTGCGACAGCCTCTAACCATTGGAAGAGCACATCGGGTTGGGCCGAAAAGGAGTTCAGATGCACCCCCAAGAACGCTGATTATGAGGTTTCTTAACTTCAGTCATAAGGAATTGGTGTCCAAAGCAGCAAGATCCAAAAAGGAAATCCTGTATAAGAACCAGCGTGTGAGAATCTACAACGATGTCGCAACAGAAGTACATAAACAACGTAAGCAGTTCGACACCGCACGCCAGCATCTGCGCCAGCTTGGACTGAGGCATGGGATCCTATCCCCAGCTACACTGGTGGTCACGTACAAAGACGCTGTGCACAAATTCACCAACGCAGAGGAGGCCCAGAGCTTCATATCCAAGATCCAAGAAGACAAAGGGGTAAATTAAAGAACTACTTAATGGAAATTTTGCCTCACAAAGTAAATATACGGTAACGGCTTAATACATAGGATAAGTTCATTTTTACTACTACCACTCTTAACTAAAGTGTAAAGGAGACAGCTGGTTGAAGTAATAAAAAATACAGCTTGACCTTAAGTATTAAGAGTGTGGACTTGGGTTTGAAGTTTATTTTACCATGTTTGCAAGTACAGGGAAAGATATTACTATGCAGGAAAAGTTATTTTATGTTAAAACATTTGTCAAC
Source organism: Oryzias latipes (assembly GCF_053564925.1). Taxonomy (NCBI): domain Eukaryota; kingdom Metazoa; phylum Chordata; class Actinopteri; order Beloniformes; family Adrianichthyidae; genus Oryzias; species Oryzias latipes. The sequence goes on along the minus strand of NC_136237.1, from coordinate 43,546,254 downwards.
ACTATCCTAAATACATTTAGAAAACTATAATATTGTATATATGTATGTATATATAATAATACTAACAATATACTTCACACAAAATTGTTAAAGGAGCAGTTGATTGCATTTCTAAAGGATAGAATTTGCTCATAAAACTAGCAGAGGAGGGTGGGGTTAGGGGTTTGTTTCTACAAACAAATAAGTTCGTAATGGACTGCGGCTGGAAGCAGAATGTATCGGGGGGGCGCCCAGTTAGCTGGGAAAAAAGGGGTTTTGTTCTTCATGTTGTTCATCTCCTAGGAGATATTGTCCATGTGTTTTTTTTTTACCTCTCAGACCTGTTAATAAATGCAGCAAAGTTTATCTAACAGCGCTTAAGTGACACACAACTTTGAAATTAAATGCACATCTTGGAACTGCAGGGGCTTGAACAAAACAAACAAAATTAAACAGGTTATGAATAGGATAAAAGATATTGGGTCCAAAATTGTTTTCCTCCAGGAGACTCACACTCTGGAAGAGGATAATGTCAAAATAAGCAGAAGATGGCAGGGGTCTCTATATGCAGCATCTCATATCTCAAGAGCACGTGGCGTTATCACACTAATTCATAAATCTGTTCCTTTTCGAGTCCTAAATGTTATTAAGGACACACTTGGCAGATATCTGATTCTTCAGGGTTCCATCCTAAAAGAGACTATCAATCTGGTGAATGTGTATGGGCCTAACACAGATGATGACAAATTTTTTACAAACCTTTTTTTAACCATTTCTTCACTCCCAGGAAATAATATCATAGGAGGAGATTGGAATTGTGTCTTGGATCCCTCTTTGGATAGATCATCTGGATGTGACCAAACTCACCAAAGATGTAGGAATATTATCCAGAATTTTATGAAGGAATTAAAAATTGTAGACATCTGGCGCCACACAAGACCCAAAGATATTGAGTATTCCTGTTATTCTAAAACTCACAACACATACTCTCGCATAGATTACTTTCTAATCTCAGCAGAATTATTATCCAATATAAAACAATGTTTTTTCGATAGTATAACAATATCAGACCATGCCCCATGTAACATCTTATACTCTCATAATAACCTTAAAATGGATCCACCCAGGTGGTGTCTGCACCTAAAATGGCTTAAAGATGAAAATTTTGTTGAATTTATAGGTAATAAAATCGATGAATATTTTACTATAAACACTACTCAAACTTCAGCCAGTGTAAGATGGGAGGCATTTAAAGCTTTTCTAAGAGGGCATATAATTTCCTTTACGTCATCAAAATCAAGAGAATTGCGCAAAAAAAGAATACAATTGGAAGAAAAAATAAAAGCAACTGAGGAGAAAGTTTATGAAGAAAAAGATCAGCAAGCTCAAAAAGAATTAGAAATTTTGAGAGCTGAGTACAATAAAGAATCAACAGATCGTGCAGCCTCGGATATCTTGAGGTTAAACCAAACTTTCTATGAACAGGGAGACAAACCTGGAAAGATCTTAGCCTGGCAAATTAAACAATTGGAGGCCCAAAAAAACATAACATCAATAATTAACAAAAGTGGCATGACCATAGTGGACCCAAAGGAAATAAATACAGAATTTAAAAACTTTTTCTGCAATCTCTATAACTCTTCTGATAAAGTAAACCATGAAGCTCAAAATGCATTTCTTGATAGACTACCTATTCCGGTAATTCCAGGGGATTTCAAACAGCAGCTAGAAGATAATATAACTGTAGAGGAAATTAAAAAGGCCATAGAAAATACGTGCTCTGGAAAGAAGGCTGGACCGGACGGGTTTCCAATAGACTTTTATAAAACATTTCAACATAAAATTCTAAAGCCAATGTTAGACATGCTTCAAGAATCATTTAATAATGGAGCCCTTCCTAAATCTATGACCTGTGCTCTAATCATCCTACTACCTAAGCCAGGAAAGCCAAGTAATAAATGTGAAAACATGAGACCTATAAGTCTACTAAACTCTGATTTAAAAATAATCTGTAAAATTTTGGCTATGCGTCTGCAGAATACTCTCCCTCATGTTGTTCATAGGGATCAGAATGGTTTCATTTTAGGACGCCAGGGCTTGCACAATGTCCGCAGAGTGTTAAATATCATCCATGGACTGGAAGACACTGCAGACCAGGCCCTGCTCTCTTTGGATGCAGAGAAGGCCTTTGATAAGGTAGAATGGCCTTTTCTTTTTAATGTGTTGGCAAAACTCGGCTTCGGTGAAACATTCCGCAAATGGATTCAACTACTTTATACAAATCCAACTGCTGAAATTTTAACAAATAAAAATATCTCTGCTCCTATTGAAATTAAACGTGGGTGTCGGCAGGGATGCCCTTTGTCACCTTTGCTGTTTACCCTCGCAATAGAGCCACTCGCCATAGCAGTGCGAGCTCATCCAATCATCTCTGGTATTAAGATTAATCACGTTGAACATAAATTGTCACTGTACGCAGATGATATAATTCTATATCTCTCAAACTTAGACTCATCTATACCTGCTCTACTGCAATTAATCGAAGAGTATGGTCACATATCTGGCTACACCATAAATAAAACTAAATCGTCCATTTTACTGCTGAACGAGAATCAAAGAGAAGGGCCACCAACAGTAATAACGCATTTCAACTCAGTCCAATCGTTTACATATTTAGGTATAAACATTTTTCCAAATATAGTACAAATAGTTCAAAATAATTATGATTCCATAACAAAAGAAATAAATGACAGTATTAATAGATGGATGCAACTTCCTACGTCACTAATCGGTCGAATTAATGTCTACAAAATGAACATTTTACCAAAACTACTGTATGTTTTCCAAAATATCCCTCTGCCACCTCCTGACAGTTGGTTCAAAATTATAAAACAAATGATTCTGTGTTTTATATGGAAAAACAAAAAACCTAGGATACGGCTATCACTCCTCCATCTGCCTTACAATGAAGGAGGACTACAATGCCCTAATATAATGTGGTATTACTGGGCTGCACAGCTTAGGTCAATAAGATACTATTTTACAAAAAAATATGCCCCACAATGGACAGAAATGGAAAACCAAACTTTAACCCCACCTTTGCCTCTTTTTATATTTTCAGACTTGGAAGCTAACTTGAACAAGAAAACTAATAATCCAATGGTTAAAAACATGATCAATGTTTGGTATAGTGTAAAAAAAGCTATAAAAGAACAAAATACGCTATCACAGCTTAGTCCTATTTGGGCAAACCAGCAATTTACAGCGGGCAAAGCAGATGCAGTGTTCAAACAATGGGCAATGAAGGGTTTGGAAAAAATACAAGATCTGTATCCAGATAGCTCCTCAGACATGATGTCATTTGAAATGCTACAATCAAAATATTACATTAATAGAAAACACTTTTACAAATACCTACAATTAAGAAACTTTATTAGAACAGAACAAAGAACCCTTTTAAAACCACAAAAATCTCAACTAGAAGAATTGGTTACCAAGGACAATAAGAGAGGAGCTATATCAGAATTTTATAATTTAATACTTACTAACTCAAAAGAAAATGCAAAAATGAAACTTGATGCATGGAGAAAAGACCTAGGAACAGATATATCAGAAGAAGAATGGCAAAAAGCCTGCACAAAGGCACAAAAGCAAACAATTAACTCAAGATTGAGGCTATTACAGTACAAGTGGCTGATGCGAGTTTATATTACGCCTGTTAAATTAAATAAATTCAATGCCAACATACCAGACTCCTGTTCAAAATGCAATGAGGAAAAAGGTACACTTTTTCATTGTATATGGGACTGTAGAATAATAAAGCAGTTTTGGTCTGTAATCAGAGAAACCATTAAACAAATTATCTCAAAAGAAATATCATTGGAACCAGCCTTTTATATTTTGGGAATCTATCCCAAAGACAATAGATATACCAGATCAGAAAAATCACTTATAGACATGTGTTTACTGCAGGCTAAAAGATCAATAGCAATTAACTGGAAAAACTGCTCAGGACCAACACTAAAACAATGGACTAAACTGATGCTAACTGTTCTGCCGATGGAACGCATAACATTTTTCATAAAAGGAAAAAAGAACTCGTTTGAAGCAGTTTGGAGACCATTTATTACATTTGTTGAGGGGACCGATCTGTCAGACAGTGATGATTGAAACTTTAGCTTGTACCCTGTACTGTGAACTATAAGCTGAATTACTGTTTTATTACTGTTTTACTTTCTTTTTTCTGGGAAAGTCTCTGCAGAAACATATCAAGGTTTTGTGTTTAAGTATTCAAACTCATATTGAATATGTTATAAGACTAACAGCCTACGGTGTCTGAGAGGAAAATGTTTATTGTTTATTTTATTTTTTTTGTCCTTATATATTTTTATTTTTGTCTTTAATTTTGTGCTAGTTTGTGTTTGAGTGTGTTGGAATGTAAAAAAACAACAAAAGAAAAAACAATAAACATATTGTTGGAAAAAAAAAAATATAACGATGAGCGAACAGGCAATTCATAATATTCATGACATTAAAAAAAGCTCGTTTGGAAGATCGTCTCGTATGTTACCGAGCTGCTGCATAAATGTCTGGGGCAGCGGTTTGTTTACAACGGGACCTATTTCCGCATACGGATGATTTTTACACTACTGCGCATGCCCAGATGATTCATTCCGAACGAGAGTGTGAGCCATGGGAACGTTTGTTCTAATCGGAAAAAGGTTTTCTGTGCCCATGTGCACGGGTGAATTTTAACCCGACCATTGATCCGATCAAGATATTCTGCCCATGTAACCGCGGCTAGTGTTCTCTTGACGATATTTCTATTAAAAAAGCAAAAGGAGCTTTCATCAGATCCCAGCAAAGTGGGTGGAGCTTGGTGAAAAGAGAACATCTGATTTCTGCAATCTAGAGAAGAATGCTATAAAGAAACTTCATATTAATAATCAGATGCTCTGATCCTCAAATGATCTCTAAAGAAATAAGATCATTTTATAATAAACTGTAGTCGTCATCCTATTCTGAGTCCCACACTGAAACATTTTTCCAGACAATTAAAGGTTTGATTCCTAAGATTGATGACAATTTTAGAAACTCTTGTGATTCAGAAATAACTTTGCAGGAATTAGAGAAGCTGTAAGCTGTCTGTCCAAGGATAAAGCTCCAGGATGTGACGGACTGACCAGTAACTTTTGGAAATTCTTCTGGGAGCAAATCAAAGATTTAATTTTTGAAATGTTTAAAGAAATTATTCAAAATGGATCTCTAAAATACAATGAAACATCGTGGAATCACCCTTATTCCTAAGCTGGGTAAAGACCCAACATGTCTAGATCATTTATAACTCTTTTGAATACTGACTGTAAACTTCTAACGCATATATTTGCAAACAGACTCAAGTCAGACATAATCTCTGAAACGCAGTCTGGTTTTATTAAAGGTCGCTCACTTCATAATAACTTAGGCCTTGTTCTGGATATGATTGACTATGAACATCTCATAGAGACAGACGGTTTTATTCTATTCTTAGATTTTTACAAGGCCTTTGATATGATTGAGCATAATTTCATGTTTCAAACTCTGCAATTCTTTGGTTTTGGTAACAAATGTATTAACCCTTGTTCTATCCTAGGCACTTTAACATTGGGAGTTGGGTCATCTAGACCCACTAGACAGTGCTCTGAACCTTTTTTCTTCAATGATTTGTGATCTTCACTGGTGTCCATGGATTACATGAAATCTTTCCACCTTTATCCACCTTTGTCATGGTAGGGAGAACACCTCAATGGAAGGGGGGTGGGGTCATCTAAGATAGCACAAGGGTTAATACAGTTAAAACCTTTCACTATGAAACCAGTAGTTGTTTGTTTACCTCAGGGGACGTCTCACAGATTTAACATCAACAAAGGTAGAAAACAAGGTCGTCCCATTTCACCTCTTCTATTCACTGCAGCAGCAGAAATGCTGTCTTTGCTCATCAAAAATACTGACTTTGGTAAGCTGTCAGTTGAAAATGCTGAATTTTCAATAAGCCAACTAGCCGACCATACAACAATTTTCCTGAATAATCTTCATGACATCCCAAGATTCCTAAAACTATTGACATCTTTTCAAAAACTGAACCTAAGGCCTCAAACTGAACCTAAACAAATGTGAGATCTGACCCATTGAACCCATTAAACATGAACATTATTGAATGTTTATAATATTCTGATTAAATCCACAGTTAAATACGTCGGAATGCATAGAAGTAAAAACAAAACAGACTTGGAGAAACTGAACGTTTGGGTTATATATTTGATTTTATTGATTTATTTCCAGCATTGTAGACAAAGCAATAAAGAGTTTACACATATTTATCAAACTCATTACAGAAATGATGAAATGCATAGATTCAAAAGACAGAAAACAACACAAAAATGTCCCTTAAATCATATATGCTTAATTATATACAGTGATCATTAACTGAGGTATAAGTAGAGTTTGATTTATTGCTTGAAAAGGAGCGGGAAGAAGCGAGCTTATATAACCCCCCCCCCCCCCCCCCCCCCCCCCACTGAGTCCATTCATTTGATAGTTTTACAGAGTTTTAAATCCGGTTCTGATCCAATAGATTCTCTTCAAGTAACTAAATCCAGTGCCTAGAAATGATTGATGATCTTCAGAAAACATTCATTCATGATTTCAGTAAACAGTAACGGTACCGATATGTAATAATAATTGATTATCATTAGAACACATGATCACATTAAACTAGTAATTATTGCTTCACATTGCAGATCAAGTAAACAAAATTAATAACTTATTGATTGTAATTCAAACATTTCAGTAATCATTATTCCACATTACAATGTAACACTCAGTGGTTGTAATTAAAAGAGCTTTGATTATTTCACCACAATCGATTGATTTGGAATTATTCAATCACCTGTTGATCCTTAAATCCTCTTGTCTTCATATCCTGAAATCAGAGTTTCTTTCTACATTCATTCATTCATTTTCTATACCGTTTTATCCCTTTCGGGGTCACGGGGCTGCCGGAGCCTATCCCGGCCACTTGTGGGTGAAGGCAGGGGGGACACCCTGAACAAGTCGCCAGTTTGTTGCAGGGTAGAATGTCCTCACTCACACACCCATTCACTTCTGCACTCACACCTATGGTCAATTTAGAGTTGCCAATCAACCTATGAAGCATGTTTTTGGATGGTGGGAGGAAGCCGGAGACCCCGGAGAAAACCCACGCATGCACGGGGAGAACATGCAAACTCCACACAGAAAGGCCCCCCTTTGATGTTCTGTTTTTCACGTCCCCCAGCCGGGACTTGAACCGGGGGCCTTCTTGCTGTGAGGCAAGAGCGCTAACCACTGCACCACCGTGCAGCCCTTCTTTCTACATTTTCTTGAATATTTGAGCTCATTTCTTAAACCGTTCCAGAGTTTAGTGCCACACCGACACACAGAAACTTTTCTTTGTGGTTCTGATCAGTTTGATCTTGAAGTTCCTACATCCCCTCAGTCTGTAGCCTCCTTCATTTTCTAACAACTGTTTCTGGATGTTGAATGGTAACGATTTCCCACTGGCTCTGTATAAAAGTTGTGCAGTGTAAAAATCAACAAGGTCAAACAGTTTTCAAAGTCTAGATTGATAAAATAAATACAAATCATCAAATCAACCTTTATTTATATAGCACTTTTTCAACAACATATGTCACTCAAAGTGCTGTGCATAAAAAACAATAAAATTTAAAAACAAGATGACAAGACAAACCGTGCGACCCCCCCCCCCCACACAAAAACACACACACACACACATCAATAAATAAATGAATAAATAAATAAAAAAGTGATAAAATGATAGAATGTAGAGACCAGGCTTTGTCCTGACGTGGGGAAACGATATTTTGGGGACATGTCCACACCAGCGACCCCCCAACCCAAGTTCACGGAGAACACTACCACAGAACCCCCCAGATCCGATCAAAAGAGTCAGACCCAGGAGATCCCACTGCAGCGACCCCGCTCACTGAGAAGGGTCAGTCACTGATGTGGAGGATCCCTCAGAGGGAAACACTGGAGTGTAATAAAATGTAAAAGGAATAAAATTAAAATATGTATAAAACATAGACAAAAAACAAATAATTACATAAACCTTAATAGGCATATGAAATAGTAAGAGCGACTTAAAAATTAATAGAATAAATAAATAAATAAATGTATTTACATACACATATAAAACTAGTTAAAAGAAAAATAAATAATTAAAATATTTTGAAAATAATAATAATAAATAAATAAATAATAATAATAAAAAAATTAAAAATCCTAAAATTCAACTAAAAGCTAAATTAAAAAGGTAGGTCTTGAGCCTTCCTTTAAAAACATGAACAGTCTCTGCGGCCCTTAGGCTACGTTCACACTGCAGGGCTTAATGCTCAATTCGGATTTTTTGAAAAAATCTGAATTGTTTGTTAGACCGTTCACATTTCCAAGTAAATCCAAACTTTTGTGATCTCCAGTGTGACCGTGACACGACCCAAACGAGACCCGCATGCGCAGAAGCCAGAAGAATACTCAACGGTGAACGACGTCACTTGTTGTTTGCGGAGCAAACGTTAACAATGGATGTCAACAACAGTGTTGTCAAAAGCGGAGCTCTTTTTGTAATATTACATTTATTTTCACCAAGGAGCAGCACAATTACAATCTACTCATTTTAAGAAGGCAATGGAGTCGGGATGGTCTGTACCCACTGTAGTGGAAGAGGAATGTGTATGTGTTGGGGCCGCGCCCCCGCGTGTGTGTGTGTGCAAGCGCGTGCGCGATAGAGAATGGGGGGGGGGGCAGTGTGGGCGCGCATTCATGTTGTGTGTTACGGAGGACGGTAATTGTAAATGCAGTTTAAATTTATATATTTTATTGAAGTTCATGGGTTGTGAAATGTTTAATATTTGGTGATTTAATTTTATTTCTTTGGAGTGTACAGTGAATTTTGTTTGATTTTGTTCAGAAGAATTGTATTATTCTCGCGAGAATTTGAGCCTTTTATGTTGGCCGCAGGTGAGCACGTCTTTTGCTCACGAGGTTGCAGCAATTAAGAGTTCAAGCTGGGAGAAAGAGCTGCAAAAAAGATTACTTTGGACTCAAAGAGACTCTTTTTCTTGACAAGCGGAAACGAGGTATTTGTTATGCTTGTTTTTGTGTTATTTTGTATTGTTCATTTCTCCTGAAACGTGTATAATTTTTGTTATAGTTTTCACGGCGTAATGAAAGCGAAGGCACGCAATGTCCCACAAAAAGTGTGATGACCTGCAGAAGTGCAAATAAACGCCCGTTGTAACCCGACCTGTGTTGTCATGAGAAGAGTCACAGTGAGAACTCGACTGCTCCACACGGGGAGGAGACAGGAGACTGCAGCGTGAAGCCCGCTAAGCAGAGCCGAGAGGCACGAGGAAGCCGACGCCCATTTCCTTACCGCATGCAGGCAAGCAGATGAAAAGACTGTCGGAAGCGCAGCTGGTCCATTGAATCCCAGAAAGTTAATTTCCAAAAAGTAAAGAAATAGTGTAAAAAGGGGATTTAAAGGTTGCAGCTAAGGAAATAAGTTATTTGTTATCTTTGGAATTCTAAGGCGTTTCTACTATATTGTTAGATATCAAGAAAATGTTTTTGTGACTTATTTAAAAAGAAAAAAAAAAAAAGTTCATTTAAGGGGTTAAAATATTTGAAAGCAAAGTTAATACTACAGTTCATCAGTATTATTATTGTTATTTTAAATGTTTTTCCATTGCAATTTAGGCTTGAAGTGTTTTTAAATTTCATTTATTTAATTTAGTGACAGATCATTTGACTTTCATGTTTAGATAAGCTTATTACATTTGAAAATTTAAACAAGTTAAAAATATTGTCTAAAATATATATTCCTAAATATTTGCACACTTACTCACTTGATAAGATGTCACATGCACAAACACACAAGCAAGAGGAGCAAGCTGAGCCATCTGCCCAAGTTGAAAATGTTCACCTTACTCCTGAAGAAGAAGCAAAAACACTACGAAGAAGTGAAAGAATTCGAAGCTTGACTGAAAAAGGAAAAGAACTCCAAAATGAAAAACTGAAAACAATGGAACGCAAGTACAGAATGACATATGAAAAGTGGAGATATCATGCAAGAATCAGTAAAGAAATGTTATCAGATGAAGTTTCCGAGGAGGAGCTAAATGAAATAATTGAGGACCTTCAAGTTACCTCTTCTGCTGTACAGGGAATGTACGATGAGCTGCGCCAAGTATGTACGCCTGAGTCAGACCTGCGGCGCAAGGTTGATACCTGTATGTCACTGTCAAGATTTATTATCCAAAGGGCTAAAAGACAGCTTCAAGGGTCACCAGCAGATGAAGATGAGGAACCTTGGCCAGATGTTGGATCAATCTTAAATTCAACAGTTTCGTCATCTCAGTCAATGTCTGATCGGTCAAAGTGTGATTCTTTTCACTCAAGTGTCCAATCAGCTAAAAGAAGAGAAGCTGCTGCAGAAGCTGCTGCATGTCAAGAGGTTTTGGCAGTGTTGGAGGAACAAGAAAAGGAAGCAGTTGAACTTCAAAGGCTGGAGGCTGAAGATAAAGAGCGTCTTGTTCAGTTTGAATCAGAGAAACAAGCTAGACTTCAGGCTATACAAGACAAACGTAGAAAACTTGAACGACTCGAAGAAGTCAAAAAGCTAAATGCTGCTAAAGCTAGAGTAGAAGTCTACGACCAAGCAGAGGTTTCCCTCATACAAGGTAACACTGAAAGAGTAAGTACTTCTCAAAAATTTCCTTTGACAAAGTCATCATCTATGCTTCAAAGACCAAGACCTCCTGTGATTCCTAAGTCTTTTCCAGCCCCTGTTCAAACACTTGATGCCTCAAGTCCTCCATTTATTCCACAAGCTATCACATACCAAATGACGACACCCCTAACAACCACGACTCATATGCAAGACAGTGCAAACTTTGTTAGTATTTTAGCAGAAGCCATAAGTGCTAATCGTCTTCCAACACCTGAGCCCGCAGTTTTTACTGGAAATCCTTTGAAATTCAAAGATTGGCAAGTGTCTTTTCAGACACTAATAGACAAAAAAAATATACCAAAGAATGAAAAGCTGTTCTACCTTCAAAGGTATCAAAAAAGGCTGTAGAAGGATTTTTCATGCTCGGAACAGAGGCTGCATATGACTCAGCGTGGCAGATTTTGGAAAAACGATTTGGTGATCCATTCATCATAGGGAAGTCTTTCAGGGATAAACTCTACAGTTGGCCAAAAATAAGTTCAAAGGATGCACATGAACTTAGAGAATTTGCAGACTTCCTCCAGAGCTGTGAAAAGGCTATGTCACATGTAAAGACCTTGGAAGTTCTCAATGACTGCAATGAGTGCCAAAACATCTTGCTCAAACTTCCAGATTGGTTAGTTTCCAGTTGGAACCGCAAGGTTATGGAAACCAGAGAAAACTTTCACACGTATCCAAGGTTTAAAGAACTAGTGGACTTCCTCTCAAGAGAAGCAGATCTTGCTTGTGATCCTGTATTTTCAGTACAAGCATTAAAGAGTGTGGAAGGAGAAAAACCCAAACAACCAAAATATATACCAGTTCAAGCTAAGACTCTGTTCACAAACACAACAGAAAGAAGTAACCCACCATGTGCATTTTGTAAACATTCAGGACATTTCATCGCAGAATGTAAAAAGTTCTGTGAAAAGAATTTGCAAGACCGTGTTAAGTTTGTGCAAGCAGAAAAGCTCTGTTTTGGCTGTTTGAAGGCTGGCCACCAGTCAAAAAGGTGCTACAAAAGAAGTACATGTGGAAAATGTCAGAAGAAGCATCCCACCTGTTTGCACAATGATGACTTTAAAGAGCAGCAAAGGTCAACACTTCAAAATCCAAAGGATAAAATAACAGAAGATGAAAACACAAAGAAAACCATTGAAGCAGCAACATCAAACAGAGTGATACAAGAAAGTCAAATTTCACAAACCTCCTCCATAGTACCAGTTTGGGTATCATCTTCAAAAGAACCAGATCGAGAGATTCTTGTTTACGCGTTATTAGACACCCAAAGTGATACTACTTTCATTTTAGATGAAGTAGCACAAGATCTCAACACCCACAAGGAAAATGTAAGTCTGCGTTTGTCCACAATGTCATCCAAGTTAGCAAGTATTTCATGTCAAAGGCTAACAAACCTACAAGTAAGAGGATACAACTTGGAAAGAAGAATCTCACTGCCACCAGTCTTCACACGAGAATATATTCCAGCAAATAGATCACACATCCCAACATCAGCTACTGCTCTAAAGTGGACTCATCTGGAAAAGTTGGCTGACAAGATCCCACCTTTGCTGTCTTGTGAAGTCGGCCTTCTTATTGGGTATAACTGCCACCAAGCCCTTCAACCAAAGGAGATTCTGCCTGGGAAAGAAACTCAGCCATACTGTCAACGAACTGATCTGGGCTGGAGCATTGTTGGCTGCTCACAATCCTCAAGTGATTGTGTTGACTCTATAGGAGTCAGCCACAGAATAATAGTCTGCCAAGTAACACCGTCTGCACAGTCATCAGTTGAACTCAGGAGAGAAGTAAGCTTTGTATGTCAAACTCAAATAAGAGAAATCACTTCAACAGAAATTATCAGAGCATTAGAGTCAGATTTCTCAGATCAAGCATCAGATGTTAATCAAGTCTCTCAAGATGACCTTCTCTTCTTGTCAAAGGTAAAGGCAGGCATCAGGCAGAAAGAAGATGGCCACTATGAACTCCCACTGCCATTCAGTGATGACAAGCCTGAGCTTCCAGATAACAAAACTTATGCACTGCACAGGTTAGCCTCATTAGAGCGACGGCTGCGAAAGAATGAACAGTACTTCAAAGATTATGTTCATTTTATGAATGACATAATATCAAGAGGAGATGCTGAAAAGGTTCCACATTCTGAGTTGGATAACCAGCCTGTATGGTACATTCCACACCATGGGGTTTACCATCCACACAAGCCAAGTAAGATCCGTGTGGTGTTTGACTGCTTGTTGGGTTCAAACAACCTGCAACATCATAACAATTCAAAAAGGAAAGAAAGACCAACGGACAAAGGTACCTTTACGAGGAGAGCAGACAGAGATCTACCCAGTAAACAATCTCTCTCCCCTCTGGCGCAAATTCTGCTGCCTCCTCTTTTAATAAGTTGATTTGGGTTGTCCCTAAGTTACACATGCGCTGAGCTCTAAGGAGGGGAAACAGATAAAAACACAACTGCAGCGCTATCAGAAAGCATTTATTACAACATGTCTATCCTTCCACAGTCTTCTCAAATCATCTCTGGACCTGCAAAGCCGTTTCTCACAGATAAACTAACACAGAGCGTCCTTCGATTCATTTTAGACATAGCTAACACAGGTTCTCAGGAGAATGCTGAAAAGACGCAAAGATAAACATTTTCTCCCAAGGGTGTCACCTCCACCTTCCTGTGAAACAGATTTGGACACACACAGACACTTCTGCAAACATGATTAAATCACCTATACATATATAGCAAGGTGATGCATAAAATAAGCAAATATGAGATAACCTATATACATTATTCCAACATAACTCCCCCCTGTTTATCCATATCTGCGCAAACGTAACATCACTATTAGTCAGCCACTTCACAAGATTTCTAACTGTAAGATCATGTTTACGAGCACAAACACATTCACACTTGGAGGGTGTGTGTTGGAGACACTTACACAGATGGGACGCAGCTGGGTCTCTTCAGGTCTAATAGCTGTGGAGATGAGACGATTGCACAAAGAACGCAGGCAAGGAATACAACAGCATCCACACAAGGTCAAGATGGCCATAAATATAGCTATGGACACCAAAGGGGAAGCTACCAATTAGTGGTACTTCCCAAACACATCCAGCCAGGAGTCCCACATGGTGGTATCAACACCGGAATGGTCTTTCATCTTACCATTGAGAGTGCGAAGGCCCTCTTTGGCCTTGGTCAGACTGCTGTCTGCAGCGGTGTTGTTAGGAATGAACGTGCAACACTGTTCACTGAACATGGTGCACACGCCACCCTTTTCAGCCATCAGCATGTCGAGAGTGATCCTGTTCCTGAATGCCATTATAGATGTAACAGAAAGCTGTTCATGCACAGCTTCAAACCCTTCTCGTGTCCAGTTACCTAATTTTTTGGACGTTGTAGTGGATGTAGTTGATCCTGTCCACGCCTTTGACAATCGTACACCACCAACAGAGTGAAGATCCCCAGCCGGCAGCCACCTGATTAATCAATGTACATTCATCTGGTACTCCATAAGGAACCCCTATGGCGTCTATGTAAGTAGGGTCAGTGTCTGTCAGCCACACTTCCCGCTTATGGCGAGGTTTCCATCTGTGAGGATAAATACCAGACATTTCAGCAACCAAAACATAAACTGTTATAGGATACACAGAAAAAGGTAACAGAATTTAGTTTCAAGAAGTTGCAAGTTAAAAATAGTAGCAGTATTCTCTGGGTTTAGTGGATTTCCTTTAGCCATTAGTCGTCTTGGGCAAACATTAGTGGGTGGACTTACAGTCCTCCTCTCAGTCGAAAGGGTTGTTCCATTTTCATACCCAGGGGGGCGCAAGTACTGCCAGGTATGCCACACTATAACAATGGTTATGATCACAACAACAATACATTTCACACAAATTTGAAAACCCTGGTTTACCATCTCGACCAACTGTTATTTCTTTTTTCGTCGTCTATATGGGTTGGTGGCTTTACAGGAGGCTTCACTGACTTTCGGGTCTACCCAGACTCCAAACGTCTGAGTCCACCCTATTATCAGACTTTAGCTCACCTTCCACCTTTGAGTTTCCAGTCGAGATTACCTTTTTACAATATAAACAATATGTCAGGTGAACACAGGTGGATCTTCCAGCGAATTTGACTGCAGTAGGAGTGGCCAGCAGTGCCTGGTATGGCCCCTCCCACTTGGGTGAATACCAGTGTTATTTCTTGATGCTTCTTATCAGAACCCAATCACCTGGTTCTAAAAGCTGGTTTTCCTGCTGAGGGGCAAAAGGTTTTTCATTAGTCAAGATGTCTCTTTGTTTTACTAAAACGGCCCTCATATAGTCAGCCAGGTTTGCTTCTTTATTAGTCTCCCATTGGTTTTTAAACTGTGGTAACCTGTAAGGTCTTCCAAAAAGGGTCTCGGCCTTATTGCACTGGTAATGTTAATTTCTATGCACAGTTTCACTAAATCTAGACACTGAGTCCAGTGTCCACAATACATTCCTTCAGCCTATTGTTAATTGTACCAGTCATTATTTCTACTAACCCTGCACTTTGCAGGTGGTAGGCACAGTGATTCTTTACGACAATGTCAAGTCAAGCCAAGTCAACTTTATTTATAAAGCGCTTTTAAAACAGCAGGAGCTGACCAAAAGGCTTAACAATGCAGAATAAAACAAAACAACAAACTAAAACAAACGGTATAAAATCAAGAAGTTAAATAAAAATAAATAAGACCAATAAAAACATCAACTCACACCGAGTTAAACCCCAGAGAGAAAAAGTGAGTTTTTAACTTGGATTTAAAATCATTCAACGAACGGGCCTTCCTAATCTGCATAGGGAGTGCATTCTACAAGCTGGGGCCAGCAACGGCAATTGCTCTGTCCCCCCTGAATTTCTGCCGTGTCCTTGGCACATCCAGGAGCAGCTGGTCAGCTGATCTAAGTGAGCAGGAAGGGGAATGCAGGTGTAGCAGCTCAGAGAGGTAGGGCGGAGCCAGACCACTTAAAGACTTAAAAACAAATAAAAGATTTTTTTTTTTTTTTTTTTTAAAAACTCTAAAATGGACAGGCAGCCAGAACTGGTGGGATATGCTCTCTCTTCCACGTTCCAGTTAACAAGCGTGCACCAAAGTTCTGCACCAGCTGGAGACGGGACAAGGATGAGTGAGGGGCACCGAAGAAAAGAGAGTTACAGTAATCCAGCCGAGTTATAACAAAGGCGTGGATTACTGTCTCAAAGAACTTTCTTGATAAAAACAATTTGACTTTAGCCAGCTGCCTTAACTGAAAGAAGCTGGATTTCACCACCGAACTGATCTGCTTGTCCAAATTTAAAACCAATGTCCATCTTCACTCCTAAATTTGTCAGAGTAGATTTAACGGATTGAGTGAGAGAGCCCAGAGCTATTGGGTGTGACTCACTGTTGACACTGGGACCGAAGACAATCACCTCTGTGTTTTCGTCATTGAGGTGGAGAAAATTTAAGAGCCATCCAGATTTGTAATTTCTTCGAGCACTTAATTAAAGGGCTGATGGAGTGGGCATCCTGCTTTGTTATTGTATTAATGTGAAACATAGTTCCTATCCTTTTCATAATTCGATTAACAAAATGAGACCCATTGTCACTATAAATAATAATATATATATTTTTTTTTTCCCAGGTATACCATACTGAGGAATTACATCTTTGCATAATGCTTTGGCTACTGTTATTGCATCAGGATGTTTTGCTGGGAACAATTCAATCCATTTAGAGAATGCATTATCATTACCAGACAGAATTTTGCGTTTTAATTCTATCAAGTCCATGTGTATAACCTGAAACGGATATTGGGGAGTTGGAAACTTCCCTCGTGTTGGTCTAAGATTTCCCTGAGCATTGTGCTTACATGCTCCTATAAAAAAATTTTTGAATAAGAATTAAATCCAATATTTGTTTACTTGTCCCATCATTCCCCCCGTTGACCCATGGGTCACCCCATGGGTCAATATAGCTGCCCATTTAAAAATAGTTTTTTTTATAAAGTAAGTTTGTTTTCTGGTCATACATATATACTATTTAGGAGTTTAGCATTATGTTTGTTCCAAAGCTCTTTTTCAGGTTCCAATCTCCGTTGTTGCATTTCTTTAAGTATTACTTTGTCAACCTCCTCATTTTTCTATGAAGAACCATCTACATAAAGTATTACACCTTTCGTCAGTGGTTGATCTATTAGGTAATTTCTGCTCTGTGCTGTTTTTTCTGCTAATTCTTGGCAATCATGCACACTTCCACCATAAGGAAGTGGCAACATTGTAGCAGGGTCCAACTGGGTGCACCATTCTATCGTGAGGTGCGGTTGGAACAGTAATGTGGCCATGCAGGATAAGTGTCCCGCAGGCGACAAAAAAAAAGTTAAGTTCATCTGTAAAAGTAATGCTAAAACTGCATGCGAAACCTTAAGGGTCATTGGGTGGAATAGTACTATTGTTGCACTTACTTCTACTGCCATTGATGCCGCAATTGGTGTCCTAACGCAATGCGGCAGTACACATGCCACACCATTTAATTTTGAAGAGAAATAAGCTACAGGTTTCATTTTGTCTCCATGTTGTTGGACTAAAACTGAGGTCAATAAATTACCTTTGCAGTCTACCATTTATACAAAAGGTTTACTATAATCAGGTAACTCTAAGGCTGTGCTGGACACCAGAACCTGTTTAATGTTACCAAAGGCCGTGTCCGCTTCTTGTGTCCAGGTTACAGGGGAATTCATTTTTAAAATTTTGTCATACATCAACTTTTGGAGAGAAACCATTATTTCAGCATAGTTTGGTACCCAGTTCCTGCAATAATTAAACAGACCTAAAAATGACATCATTTGCTTCTTCGTTAGAGAATTTGGTGCTTGCAGAATTGCAGTTTTCCATTCTTCCATAATTGTGCGTCCTGCTGCGCTTAAATATGACAAAGATATTTTACCTGTTCCCTGCACAGCTGTAATTTATTTTTACTGACTTTGTGGCCTTCATCAGCTAAATGTTTTAACAGTGCCACTGAATCCTTCATACAAGTTTTTTTTTTTCTCTGGTGATGCTATCAGAACATCATCAACATAAATTATTTTTTTACTTCCCCTGGAGGTTGGAATTTTTGCCATGCTCGCTATCATTTCGCACTAACCTTGGGGTAGTCTGGTGTAAGTGTACCTTTGGCCGTCATATGTGAACACAAACCAGTACTGGCTGTCCTTGTGGACAGGCACAGGAAAGAATGCATTACTGAATGTCTACCACTGTGAAGGCGGCTGCATCCGATCCTAACGAGTTCAGTAATGTATAGGGGTCAGGCACACAGGGTGCTCTTTGAATAACTGCATTGTGTACTGCTTGTAAGTCTCATACCATCCTCCAACCAGTGGAGGGCGCCTGTTTTTTCACTGGAAATATAGGAGTATTACATGGTGAGTCATTGCACTTTATAATTACTCCTGCAGCTATTAAATCTGAAATTACTGGTTTAATACATTCTTGTGCATCTGGTCTTAAAGGGTTTTGTCGAACACATGGTCTATATTCTGTTTTTGGTCTAATCTGAACTGGTAAAGCGCCTTTAATTAACCCTACATCTGTGGGTCCTTTAGACCACAGAGTGTCAGGGAGATCCTTTAACAGATCTTCCTCCTCCTCAGTTAACACTAATAATCATCTGGCCCAGTCCTTTAGTTTTTCTTCCAAATGCACACCCATTTTAACAGAAGTTGTCCAAACAAAGCCACTCGAGTCAGTCCAGTTGAGGGACTTCCCTGGATGTGGGGTGATAGTGTTGGAATCCAGTCATCAGCACCTTCCCCCATCCTAACCATATCCCCCAGATCCTGCCACTGCTGATTGTGCCCATTCAGCATGAAGACATGCCAAAGGTGATTTAAAATTCAACATGTTTTCCCCCATTTTTGCAGCTACAGCTGCACTGCATACAATTATGTAAAAGTAATTTTAGTTGCACTAACTCTAACTGAGAAATACACACGACTTCACCATTTGAGCTTTCACTGAAACTCGCGTGGCTGCAGGCTTTGCTCCTGGAATTTGTTCTTTGATAGCTGTCCTACATGCACCATCGTCATACACAAAAATCATCACATTCCCATTTATCCTTAATTTAATTTCTGATTTCACATCTGCATAAGCCAATAAATCCTAGAACTTCATCAACACCTCGTCATCTCCATCTGACTCATCATTCTGCTTTTCAGGGAGTCCTGCATTAAAAAATGCAAAGCTCCCTGTCCCCTGGCCTCGTCATGCTTTTTCCTTCTCTTCCACAGGTCCAACTCCCTGAAAAGGGGTAACCATAAGCTCCTCTCTGACATCCTCACTACATCTCAAACCTCTTCTGTCATGTCCTCTCTGGAACCTCTCCTTCGGCTGCCTCCACCATGATAAAACACTTCCACTCAAGTTTTCCATGTCCTGCACAAACTGATTCACTTCTGCTTTGTAAGAAATCACACCTTCTATAGCTTTCTTAACATCTTCCATTGTCCATGTCCTATACACTAAAATAGTCGGAGTTGATCATCTCCTGCCTGGGGATTTGCAACCTGGATCATTGGAAATGATTCTGTCATTGCTGAAGTTTCTTCAGGTTCAGAGGGGAGAGGAGAAAGTCCCTCTCCCATCGTTTTTGACCACTGTAATTTCTGCCCTTTCTGTGATCTAGTCAACATTCCTTTTTGAGAGGATTCCCCATCATTAGGTGGGGGATCCTTTACTAACTGGGGGTAAAGAGAGCTGTTTACATCTGCTCCGTATGGAGCAGGCGCTCCTCCTTCCTGCACGTTCTCGTCCTCCTTCCTGCAGGCTCGTGCACGCGCCCCCTCCCTCTGCTCTCTCCTGTTCTCTGAAGCCGCATTGCCCTTTTTTTTTTTCCTTCTTTCCGCCTCTCTCAACCAAAATTCCGTAGACTCAAATCCTGCTTTCTGCATTTTCTTCTGTTCTTTTCCTGTCTTTTTTTTAATCGCATCCTGTAATGCAATTATTCTCCGAGTGTTTAACCTTCCATTAAATCCATAGTCTTTTACCCATTTATCCAAATGCTCGTTTTTTGCAGGATCCAGACTTCCCACATACTTCTAATCCTTGCTCTGCAAACTTTCTTTTGGACTTTCCTTACTCTGTGCCTTTCTCATTTTTAAAAACAAAACTAAACAAAAAACACTTGTTTAGCAGTTCAAAAAACACAATCTGCAAATTCAGCGATTTGCTAAACACAACAACAACAAAACACAGCAACAAGAAACAAACAGCAAATACGGCGATTTGCACACAAAATCACATTAACATTCACACACTCTTTACTTTACTAATTTATAAATCCCGGCTTTTTAATTATCTTTAATTCCTACATCTGAAAGTTATGGTACTGGGATTTTGTATATCATATCTATTCATACATATATGTATTCTTTTCATTGTTTTATTTAACACGGAATTTCACGGACTCCGCCGTCCAACCAAATGGTACGGGATTTCCAGGACCCCGCCGTCCTTGCCTGATAGTGTCTAGAATTCTCAGGGCTTTACTTCCTTTTAAACGCGGAATTTCACGGACTCCGCCGTCCAACCAAATAGTACGGGATTTCAAGGACCCCGCCGTCCGTACTTAATGAATTTCACAGGACTCCGTCGTCCTTTCCGTTGTCTTTCTCCTTCGGTATACCGTCAACCTTTTGGACTCCAGCCAACGGGATGGGCACCAGTTCCAACAAAGGGTTGACTCACCTAGGAGTCAGCTGTGGCCACAGTCTCCTGGGGCCCACCACGCTTGCTGAAATCCTCAGGTATGTTGGTATCCGGCTCGAAGGGACCAAATTAATGTTGGGTTCAAACAACCTGCAACATCATAACAATTCAAAAAGGAAAGAAAGACCAACGGACAAAGGTACCTTTACGAGGAGAGCAGACAGAGATCTACCCAGTAAACAATCTCTCTCCCCTCTGGCGCAAATTCTGCTGCCTCCTCTTTTAATAATTTGATTTGGGTTGTCCCTAAGTTACACATGCGCTGAGCTCTAAGGAGGGGAAACAGATAAAAACACA
The DNA here is from genome assembly GCF_053564925.1 of Oryzias latipes. NCBI lineage: Eukaryota > Metazoa > Chordata > Actinopteri > Beloniformes > Adrianichthyidae > Oryzias > Oryzias latipes. The sequence continues at coordinate 43,525,381 of NC_136237.1, read as the reverse complement.
ACTGCAGCGCTATCAGAAAGCATTTATTACAACATGTCTATCCTTCCACAGTCTTCTCAAATCATCTCTGGACCTGCAAAGCCGTTTCTCACAGATAAACTAACACAGAGCGTCCTTCGATTCATTTTAGACATAGCTAACACAGGTTCTCAGGAGAATGCTGAAAAGACACAAAGATAAACATTTTCTCCCAAGGGTGTCACCTCCACCTTCCTGTGAAACAGATTTGGACACACACAGACACTTCTGCAAACATGATTAAATCACCTATACATATATAGCAAGGTGATGCATAAAATAAGCAAATATTAGATAACCTATATACATTATTCCAACACTGCTCAGCTAGATACAAAGATGCCTCTCTAAATGACCATCTTCTTACTGGGCCAGATCTCACAAACACCTTAGTTGGTGTGCTTTGCCGGTTCAGAAAAGGTCCAATAGCTATCATGTGTGATGTTGAACGGATGTTCCATCAATTTCATGTTGTAAGTGACCATCAAGACTACCTCAGGTTCTTGTGGTGGGAAAATGGAAATCTAAGCTCCGAACCTGCAGTGTATAGAATGAGAGTACACCTTCATTTTCATTCAACGAAGCTTCTATGTTGATGATGGCCTAATAAGCTGTGAAACTCCAGCTGAAGCTATACATCTGGTGAATGAGGCAAGAGCTCTTTGTAAAACTGGGAATCTTCGTCTCCACAAGTTTGTCTCTAACCATCCAGAAGTCTGTGCTGCAATACCACCTGCAGAACGTGCACAGAGTGAAGACATAAACATGGCTCTTGGTGAACTTTACATCGAGCGTGCTTTAGGTGTCCAGTGGTGTGTTGAAGTTGATGAATTCCAGTTCAGAGTTATTGTCAAGGACAAGCCCATGACAAGAAGAGGAGTTCTTTCAACAGTTGCTTCAGTCTTTGATCCCTTGGGATTTGTAGCTCCTTACATATTGCTTGGGAAGCAAATTATTCAAGAGCTCTGTAAAGAGAAGGTGAGCTGGGACGAAGACCTCCCGGAGCAAATCAAGCCTCGATGGGAGTCATGGCTGAGAGACTTATCCCAACTGCCAACAATCAGGATACCAAGGTGCTACGTATCTTCAAGCTTTGGCAAGTTCATACAGTATGAACTCCACAACTTTTCAGATGCAAGTTGTAATGGATACGGATCCTGTTCATATCTCCGAGCAGTAAGTGAATCAGGAAAGGTGTGTTGTTCACTTGTAATGGGAAAGGCAAGGGTGGCCCCCACCAAGCAGATCACCATACCAAGGCTGGAGCTGTCAGCGGCAGTAACCTCAGTTCGGAACAGTGATACTGTCAAAGAGGAACTTGAGATTGAAAATTTGGATGTGTACTTCTGGACAGACTCAAAGGTTGTTCTTGCATATGTGAACAATGATGCAAAGAGGTTCCACACCTTTGTAGCCAACCGCATTCAGCGCATAAGGTCAAGCTCAGAACCAATGCAATGGCATTATGTCTGTTCAGAAAACAATCCAGCTGACCATGCCTCGAGGGGGTTAACTGCATCACAGTTAAGAGAATCTAACTGGCTAACGGGTCCAGATTATCTCTGGCAACAGACACTTGAAATGCAAGTTGGTGAAGAAGAGATGGTGGGAGTTTGGGAATATCCGACCCAGAGCTTCGCAAGTCTTGTGTCAACACTGTGAAAACAGAAACGGATTCAGTTGTGAACCGCTTCACCAAGTTTTCAGACTGGTCTAGAGTTGTGAAAGCTGTTGCCAGGCTGAGAAGATTTGTCCAAGAACGTAAGGGAGTACAACCAAGATCAAATGAGACAAGCAGTCTTGAGGAAAGGCGACAAGCCGAACTGCTTATAATTAAGTTGGAACAAAGAGAAGCCTTCGCAGACGACATAAGGAAATTAAAACAAGGAAAAGTCAACTCTCTTAACAAACACAATCAGTTATACCGTTTAAATGTTTTTCTTGATGACGACGGAGTCCTCAGAGTTGGAGGAAGGCTTTGTAGATCAACCCTGGACTATAGTGTAAAACATCCAGCTATACTTCCCAAAAGGTCTCATGTATCATCCTTGCTTGTGAAACACTATCATGAGCGTGTTTGTCACCAGTGCAGAGGAATGACCATGAATGAACTGCGAGCAAATGGGATATGGATAATTGGATGTGGAAACATGGTCTCCTCACATATTTACAAATGTGTGAAATGTAGGAGATACAGGAGAAATACAGAAGTTCAGAAGATGGCTGATCTGCCAAGAGAGCGGACGGAAACAACCCCTCCTTTTACATATTGTGGCCTTGACTGTTTTGGTCCCTTTATACTAAAGGATGGAAGGAAAGAATTAAAAAGATATGGCCTCTTGTTTACTTGCTTGTGCTCGAGAGCTGTTCATATTGAGACACTGGATGATATGACGACTGATGCTTTCATAAATGCATTTCGAACCTTTGTGGCAATCAGAGGACCAGTTCACCAACTAAGGTGTGATCAAGGCACCAATTTCATGGGAGCCAGAAAGGAGTTTTCTGAGTTGCTCAAGAAAGTGGACCCAGAACGTCAAAGGGCTCTTGGTTGTGAGTTTGTGGCAAATTTTCCATCTTCAAGTCATATGGGTGGAGTTTGGGAGCGCCAAATAAGAACAATCCGAAGTATTCTTGCAGTCATGCTTGACAAGACAGGCAACAGACTTGACACTACATCTCTGAGAACTTTTCTCTATGAAACAATGGCTATAATCAACAGTAGACCATTAACTGTGGAGCACCTGCATGATCCCACCGGACCAGAGCCTCTTACACCAAACCATATACTGACTATGAAATCTTCAGTCATACTGCCTCCTCCTGGACAATTTTGCAGAGAAGATTTTTTTTTTTGAACACACTTTATTCAAGTATGCAGATCAATTATTGACTTTTACAGCATAACGAAATGAACGAAGAACAAGTGGCATCTCAGCAAAAATGAAGGTATCAACAGGAGTCTTTCAAAAACAGTTTCCCAGGACTTAGAAAATATTACCATAAAAGTAAATAAATAATGAAACAATAATTGACAAAGAAATATTACATTGTACACTGATTATGAGTGGAAAAGCTGCCCGTAAAGGTAAACAATACTGACCCGTTGCAAAAACACCCTATGCTAAAATTTATCCATCTGGCCAACCAAAGTGTTCAGTCACAGGAGTCCATAAGTCATAAAACATCTCTGACCTCAAATGAAGTTTAGCTGTTATTTTTTCCATCAAATAAACTTTCCTCAAAGCCTCCAGCCACTGTTCAAGAGTCGGGGGTGAGGTTTTAAGCCAAGATCTGGTAATAATCTTTTTTGCCACCAGTAGAAGGATTTGTATAAGTTTAACTTTTTTCTTTTCTATACCTTCTTCTGGAAGGATGCCTATTATATAGTAAAGTGGATTTAATGGCAAGTTGACCTGTGTTATAACTTTAATAATGTTTTGAATTCCTTGCCAATATGGTATCAGAACAGGGCAGTCCCAAAAAATATGTGTGTGATCTCCAATTTTATTGCATTTCCTCCAACATAGATCAGATTTATTTTTGTCATATTTAGATATGGTGTAAGGAGTCTTGAAAAATCTCATCATAATCTTCCAGTTGAACTCATTCCATGTAGGACTGTTTGAAATTTTATGAACCCCCTCACAGATTGTTTCCCACTTTTCATCCTCAATGACAATGTTTGCCTCCAATTCCCATTTTCCTTTCAGATCTAATGAATTATCTGACAAGTGTGCCTGCAGACATTTGTACAAATTTGATACTATCTTCTTCCTTGATTTAGCAACAATGCTTTTGATCATTAACTGTTCTATTTGAGTTGGTGGTTGTCTCAAAGCCTCCCATTCCCCACACGACCTTAAGTAGTCCCTTATTTGCAAGTATCTGTAAAAATCCTTGGAATCTATACCGTATTTATCTTGTAATTGTTTGAAAGATTTTAAGATGTCTCCGTCAAATAATTGATGTATTGTTAATAAACCTTTTTTGCCCCAGTCTGAGAAACCAGGATCTATCTTGTTTGGCAAAAAGTCTGCTATTTTGGAAATTTTGAGTGCTCTTGAAGTTGTCAGGGGGGCGCCAATGTTTTTCCTCACAGTTGACCATACTCTCTGTGTACACAGTATCAAATTGTTTCTTATTTTGAGGTCTCTCCATTTTTTCTGTCCCAGGAATGGTGCTGTTTCAAGTGAAACTGAGGGAGAAGCATAGTTTTCCAGTTTTATCCAATTTGTATCCTCATCTTGGCTCACCCATTCAGCCAACCCTCTTAGTTGAGCCGCCCAATAATAAAGCTTGAGATTTGGTAATCCTAAACCGCCATCCCTCTTAGAACTACATAATAATTTTTTCCGAATTCTAGGTTTTTTATTTTGCCACACGAATGTAGAGATCATCTTATTTAATATTTTAAAAGTGGAGGATGGGATCCATATGGGAAGAGCTTGAAAAAGATATAGCAGGCAAGGGAGAACATTCATTTTGACCGTTTCTATTCGACCTACTAGAGACAAAGGTAAAATTTCCCAACGTGTTAAATCAGATTTTAAATTTAAAATCAATTTACCGTAATTTTGCAGAGAAGATTTATATCTGCATAAAAGATGGAGAAGAGTGCAATTCCTAGCCAATGAATTTTGGCAGAGATGGAAGCGAGAGTATTTGCTAAACCTTCAGCAACGTCAGAAATGGCAAAACTCATCAGGAAACCTGAAAGTGAATGATATTGTGATTCTACAAGATGACAGCACACCAAGAAATGAGTGGAAGCTTGCTAGAGTATTAAAAACCTATCCTAGTGAAGATGGCATCGTACGAAAGTTAACTATACTTGTCAGTGAGACTACACAGAATAAAGGAAATTCACACACTAGACTACTGCATTTAGATAGACCTGTTCATAAGGTTGTAACGCTTGTAGAAGCAGAGTGAGTAACCAAAGCAGTAGTGGTTTGACATGAAAATCCCATTTATTCTTCATAGGAGTGATTTTGGTGGGAGTGTAAATGCAGTTTAAATTTATATATTTTATTGAAGTTCATGGGTTGTGAAATGTTTAATATTTGGTGATTTAATTTTATTTCTTTGGAGTGTACAGTGAATTTTGTTTGAATTATGTTCAGAAGAATAGGATTATTCTCGCGAGAATTTGAGCCTTTTATGTTGGCCGCAGGTGAGCACGTCTTTTGCTCACGAGGTTGCAGCAATTAAGAGTTCAAGCTGGGAGAAAGAGCTGCAAAAAAGATTACTTTGGACTCAAAGAGACTCTTTTTCTTGACAAGCGGAAACGAGGTATTTGTTATGCTTGTTTTTGTGTTATTTTGTATTGTTCATTTCTCCTGAAACGTGTATAATTTTTGTTATAGTTTTCACGGCGTAATGAAAGCGAAGGCACGCAATGTCCCACAAAAAGTGTGATGACCTGCAGAAGTGCAAATAAACGCCCGTTGTAACCCGACCTGTGTTGTCATGAGAAGAGTCACAGTAATAAAAGAAGGTTTCCCCCAAAATAAATGCTATGGACTCTTTATTAACCCGTTCTGGGGAATCTAAGGATCAGAAGAGGGAGGAGGAGGAGGATCGCCTGGGTCCCCCGCGCTTCTGAGCACGGTCAAAGGGGAGAAAAAAAAAAAAGTTATCGCGGGAAAGGTTCAACACCACGCTCTGCCATTTAGCTGGAAATTTTTTCAAAAACCGCCCAGTTGCGATCAGAGCCCTGGAGTTTGGCCTGAAAAGAGCGATCAGCCCAAATATTAATCCAATCAGTGACCTCCCTTCCCTTCCACTGACTGGTCTCAGCAGCATCATCCACCATGGTTAATGTTTACGTTCTCGTTCCCGCCTACTTCAACGCAAAATGATGACGTTTGTTGCGTGTCGATGACGTACGGTTCGGAATCAAGTCGCCTGGCCGGTCAGACGGCGGTCGCAATTGAAAAGAACGGCTACAATTCGGAATCAGGACGGCAAACCCACGGGGCCTGGGTCGCAATTGAAAAGATCGGATCTGTGTCATTCAGACTGTCATGAAAAGATCGGAATTGGGCCGCTTAGGGGCAAAAAATTCGGAATTGGGTCGTTTCAGCCTGCAGTGTGAACGTAGCCTTAGGCTCTCTGGGAGGCTGTTCCACAGGCGAGGTCCGTAAAAACTGAATGAGGCCTCGCCGTATGTTTTTGTTCTAACTTTTGGGATAACCAAAAGGCCTGTATCAGAGGACATCAGGGTCCGCGAGGGCTCATACTTTAAAATCATGTCAGATAAATATGAAGGCCCGAGACCATAAAAACATTTGTAATCCAATAAAAGAACTTTAAAATCAATTCTGAATTGCACAGGGAGCCAATGCAGCGATCTTAAAACTGGTGTAATGTGTTCCCGCCCCCTGGTCCTCGTCAGAACGCGTGCTGCTGAATTTTGCAGCAGTTGAAGATTTTCTATTCTTGTTCTGGGGAGACCAGAGAGCAGGGCATTACAATAATCCAATCTGCTGGTAATAAAAGCATGCATTAGCACCTCTGTACTGGCAAGAGAGAAACGGGCGGACTCTGGATATATTTTTTAGATGATAAAATCCTGTGTTTGTGATATTTTTAATTTGTGGGATAAAATTCATCTCAGAGTCAAAAATGACACCCAGGTTTCTCACACACTGAGAAGTTTTGTAATTCTTTAGTTTAGATAAAACTATCTCTCTCTTGTCTTCAGAACCGATCACTAAAACCTCTGTTTTGTCCTGGTTTAGCTGTAGGAAGTTCTCCGCCATCCATGACTCAATGTCTAAAATGCATTTTAAGAGTGTGTTGACCGACTCTTCATCATCAGGAGACACAGCGATGTAGAGTTGAGTGTCATCAGCGTAGCTGTGGAAACAAACGCCATGCCTCCTGATGACGTCCCCCAGTGGCAACATATATAGATTAAAAAGTAGTGGGCCTAAAATTGAACCTTGGGGGACCCCACAGTTGATGTCGAAGACCCTTGAGGAGCAAGTATCCATACTTACGTAAAAACTTTGATCTGTGAGATAGGAATAAAACCACTTTAGTACAGTACCAGAGATGCCCAAACCTCTCGGTCTGTTGAGTAAAATACTGTGATCTACAGTGTCGAAAGCAGCACTGAGATCCAGTAGTCCCAGAACTGAGAGTTTCTGACAATCCAGGTTACATCTAATATCATTTACTATTTTAACATGGGCCGTCTCTGTGCTGTAGTTTGTCCTAAAACCAGATTGATATTTTTCAAATATGTTATTTCTATTTAAAAACTCATTAAATTGGATTAAAACAGTTTTTTCAATCATTTTACTTAAAAATGGTAAGTTGGATACTGGACGATAATTATTATAGTTGTATGGATCTAAATGACTCTTCTTCAGAAGAGGCCTCACCACTGCCGTTTTAAAGGCAGCAGGGAAGACACCTGTCTGAAGAGAGTAATTTACTATATTTAAAAGCTCAGACTCAAAGAAGTCATAAAATGTTTTCAACAACGATGTGGGGATTGGGTCTAAAAGGCAGGTGGTTGGCTTTAACTGGGAGAAAACCTGACCAAGTCCCACAGCATCAACCAGGACAAAACTTTCCAGTGTTTCCTCTGATAAATACAATGCTATAGATTCATTAAAATCAACACCTTTTTGAGTTAAGAGACTAGATCTAATAGCATTGATTTTACTCCTGAAGTGGTCTGCAAAACTCTCACATACAGCATCTGAGGCTGCTATGGAGGACCTTTGAGAGTCTCTTTTAGTTAAACTGTCTATTGTTTTAAAGAGAACTCTAAGATCGTTTTTGTTTTGTAAAATTAAGTTTGAGAAGTGGAGGGTTCTGGCTTTTTTTATTGCATGACTGTACCTCATTTGCTGTTCTTTAAAAATTTTGCGATGTACAGTTAACTTCGTTTTTCTCCACTTCCTCTCCGCTCTCCTGCATTCACGTTTCAAGGCTCTGATTGGTTCGTTCTTCCACGGTGCTGTAGCTTTAGTTTTCAACATTTTAGTTTTAAGTGGAGCTACAACATCAATGGCTGACTGTAGTTTGTTGTTAAAATGTTCAACCATAAAATCACATGATGCAGGTAAAATATGAGCGGGAGTTTGATGTAAAATATTGATAACATTTGCAGCCACATCAGGAGTTATGTATCGTTTCCTCACAGTTCTCACTGGAGCTTCCTGTCGAGTAAAACTGGTGATATTAAAAAATATACAATAGTGATCTGACACAGCCATGTCAACAACAGAGGACACACTGCAGGACAGCCCATAGGTTATCACCAGGTCTAGAGTGCGCCCCCTGCCGTGAGTAGGCTGTGTGACATGCTGTGTGAAATCCATACAATGCAAGAGGTTGAGAAACTCCTTTGCATGAGCATCACTATCTTTATCAACATGTAGGTTAAAATCACCAGTTATTAAAACTCTACTATATTTGGAGTGTGTTACAGATAAAAATTCTGAAAATTCTTGAATAAAACAGGAGGGAGGCTTTGGTGGTCTGTAAACAGTAACACATAAACTAGATGGGCTGTTAAAAGAAAATGCATGATGCTCAAATGAGGAGTAGCTATGTAGCGTGATTGTTTTGGTTGCAAATGAGCCGCGAGCAATCGATGCAGTGCCACCGCCTTTTTTATCTCCCCTGGTAGAAAATAAAAAGTTAAAATTTAGTGGGGAAGCTTCAGTGAGAACAACAGGAGCATCAGTACCCAGCCAGGTCTCTGTTAAAAGAAGGCAATCTAAATTGTTGTCTAAAATGAGCTCATTCATGATAAAAGATTTGTTTAAAAGAGAGCGAATGTTTAAAACAGCAAAGTTCAAAACAGTGTGTGTTTGTATGATCAAGATATCCGGCTTTATGTACAATTCTGACGGCTGGTTTTTGAAGTAAACAGAGAGGATGTAGTGAGCTCTTGTGATTATTCCCCCAAATTTCTATACAGTAGGTGAAATGTGGTAATAATAAAGAACAGTACAATAAATATAAATATCTGTTGTTTAGATTTATTTACGATTGAAATACTTTTTGAGACTTTAGTTTGTATGTGTCTGATGTGTGGCTTCCAACTTAGTTTGTCATCAATAAAAACCCCTAAGAATTTGATTTCTGTAACTCTTTTGATTAAGACATTATTTATTTCAATTGAGAGCTCTTTATTTGCGTTGTAGTTACCAAAAAACATCACTTTGGTTTTATCTAGGTTCAAAGATCATTTGTTGTAATCCATCCATAATTTTATTTTGTTTAACTCTGTGTTCACCACCTTGATAAGTTCCCTATGATTGTCTGTAGAATAGAATATGTTTGTGTCATCAGCAAATATTATCAGTTTCATAAGCTTTGAAACATTGAATATGTCATTTATGTAAATATTGAATAGCAGCGGGCCTAGAATTGATCCTTGTGGGACACCACAACTTATCTCTTTGGTTTCTGATGTATATTCATCAATCTTGACAAATTGTTTTCTTCCCGTTAAATAGCTTTGCACTAACAGTTTGCGTGATAGAATGAATGAAATATTTCACACTAGTTGGTTCAAAGGCATAAGTATGCATGTGTGAACACTATCTGTTTTGTGTACATGTTGACATGTGGACATTTTTTTCAGCTAGCAGGTGTGTTTATAACATTTGAGTGTGTGTGGACAGGCCCCGCCCTTTTTGTACTACATCTGAACCATACCGTAATGATAAAAAACCAGTAAACCTGTTGCTTTTTGCTGCTTCATGGTCTTATCCCCCCCTATGATCACCCTCCCCCCCTCTCTCTAACGTCCCTCTCTCTTGTTCCCCTCTTTCCTTTTCCGTCCGGTCCAACACCAAAGATTTTCAAACATGATTGAAATTAATAAAGTTTGGCCTCAATTCCAAAAGGGGTTTATTCAGACATACCTTTGGTTTGTCTGAAGATTAATAACCCCTCTTGTTAAAGTAAAATATGTCCAACACAAGAGGCCCTCAGCTCTCATCTGCCTGCCCAGCTGTTGGACAGGACAAGTTAAAAAAAAAAAGATTCATAGATCCAACCTATTCTTTAGGTGTCCCTAAACAAGCCATTAAATCTATTAATCAAATCAATGTTCGCTTCATATAGAAAAGAAAAACACACTATGTTAAACAAGGTACTCTAACTAAAAAATACCAGGATGAAGGTCTACAAGCCATAGACTTTAACAGCCAGGCATCTTAAAAATAAACGGGTTAAAATCATTTATTAAAAATCAAAACAGTATTTGGTTCATTGTTCCTAATGAAATATATTCCAGCCTAGGAGGGATCTGATTTTAACTCAGTTGTGATTTTGACAATAAGAAACTTCCCATCCAAGTTCTCCTGTAATGAAACTCATTTCTAAACATCATTCCAGTCCACACAACACTCCCATATGGAACTGCAGATACATCACTATCAGAAACAAATCCATCTTTGTTCCAACATGGTTTCAAAATGGAATTTGGTCTTTAATGCATCTTCTTAATGACGATGCCACTCTCATGTCTGTTGATGATTTCACAGCTAAATATGGTTCACTAACGAATAGAAAAGAATTTGAAAACATTATTAAGGCCATTCCTCAGAATGTTGTTGATCAGTTTCTGATCTGTTTCATGATGACATCTACAGACATCCTACTGTCCCCAAGCTTCTGATTAATGGACACAATATAGCAACGTCCAAACTCCCAAACCATCAAATCAGAGAATATTTGAATGAAACGTCCTTTCCCTACATCTCAAATCCAAACTATATAACCCAATATTTTAATAATTCAGAAAAGAAACAAATAGGAACTAAATATTTCAAACCCCCCATCCCTCCTAAAGCAAAGTCCACTTTACAACCTTTTCAGGTATTTACCCTTCCAAGGAATTACTAAGAAAACGGTTTGGAATTCCTGAAAATTGTTGTTCTTTTTGTCACGATGACATTGAAATGACTGAGCATCTTTTCTTTCAATGTTTTTATTCTGATGTCTTTTGGAATAATTTAAATTATTGGGTTAGGGTTCCACTTTTAGATTCCACTTTTAGCAGACTTTTCTATTAAGGACATTATTTTTGGGTTTATTTTAGAAAACAAGAACAAAGAACTTATTCTGAATGTTGTAATTATTATGGGTAAATTCTATATACATAAATGTCGTTTCCTTAAAATCAAACCTTATTTTTCTACATTTCATAAAGAACTCTTTTTTTCATCTGTAAACTTCATGGAAAACAAACTTGCTATGGAACTTCAAAGTATTGTATATAAATTGCAGCTTTTTGATAGCCCCCTAAACTAAGAATCATTACAATGTCTATGTAAACCCCCTTTTTATTTATTTATTTATTTTTATTTATTTATTTTATTTTAATGTCTTTTATTTAATTTTTTTTCTGTATTTGGTAAAAATGTTAGTTTATTTAATCTTGCATTTGTTGTTTGTACATGTCCAGTACTTTTTTCGATGTTTCTATACTTTGCATAGTTGTATACAATTGTCACCAACTGTTAACCTCAATTGTCTTTTTCAATTGAAAAAAAAAAGTCGCCAGCAGAAGCTCCTCCCGGCCGGTAGGCGGTGCTGTGTCGCTGCGGTGCCTAAGCAGTGAACAAGAAGCTGCGCATGCGTGTGCCGCTAGAAGGCAGGATGGAGGTGTTCGTTGTGGTTCCGAGGTCCAGAGGTTCTGCCTGCGTGCTTCCGCGCGGCTCTGTGGTCAAAGATGTTCTGGACCGGTTCGTCTCGCAGCAGGTGAGTCCCGCGAGGGAAACCGAGCTCCGGTCAAAGGAAACACCGATGAGTCTCCGGTGAGGCGGAAGGCGTCCGTCAGTCTGGTCTGTAAAGTTTTCATGCAGATTTCAGTTTGAAGAAACAGAATTGGTTAAAATAACCAAACTGGAACGATAACGGACTGAAGAAAACCCCGGGAGAGTGAACTTCCGGTAGACCGGATGACTTCCGGACATCAGCGGCTCAGAAGACGCAGATCTTTGCCGTTACCGGCAAGTGGAATCGGTTCTGACGGTTTAATGATGAGCTTGACACGGAAGTCACACGGAGATCCTTTCAAAATAAAAGCAGTCTAAACTATAAGGCACTGACGTCACACATCCATGACGCAGCATTTCCGTAATCCGTCAGATTAATGACGTTTGGACGCACGTTCACGCACGTGCGTTGTTGTCAGACAGATCCTCAGGAATGTTGGATGTAAACCTTTAGGTTACGTTCAACACTGGAGGCTGAACGGCGGCAGAGCGGATCACAAACCTGACCAGGGAAACCCAGATGGACCGGAACCAGAAAGAAGAGTTTGGGTCAAATGGACTGAACCAAATGGTCGTCGTCCAACCGCCTCCATCCTGTCATGATGTCATCACTCATGTTAGCCTCCATCAAGAACCCGGGACCACCGACCCACTGGTTCTGATGGTACAGAACCAGTAATCCCAGGAGTCAGTCGGGTCATTTAGATTTGATTGGCCTTTAAAGTCCAAAAGTTCTAAAGATTTAAACTTTTTTCTAAAAACTTTATTTAAAATTCGTTAATTCATCCAGGATGACTGTGATTCTGATGAAAGGTTCTGTCTGAGTGACATCCGGGTCCACGCCGATACCGAACCGTCAAACCCAGAATGATGATGTCATAGCCGAACGTGGTCCTCAGGGTTCTGTTTAGGTCACTGGTTCCGTATGGGACCTGCTGTGTGGACCTCTGGGGAGATTCTGGTTCATCTGACAGGAGTCCAGTTCACCCGTTTAACTGTAAACAGAACCTTTTACCTTCAGAACCGACTTCTGAATCATCCAGATAAGGGCGGACGGAACCGTATGGATCAGTCATGGATATAGAACCTGCAGGTACAGAACAGCGGTTCTGATGAATGGGATGGTTCAGACGCCGTGCGGCTCCGTCGAACCCCTGTTTGATCCAGACTGGACTCATCAGGTTCTGTTGGTCAGCAGAACCTGATGGATCCAGACTGGACTCATCAGGTTCTGTTGGTCAGCAGAACTCAGAAGTGGACAGAACCGGTGAGATCAATGAGTTTGGTCAAGAGATGACCTGTGCTGGTTACTATGGTAACTGGGGGTGGGAGGGGTTCCCCCCCCCCATGTGTGCAGCAGAACCATAAAGTCACAGAATCCAAACGACCCGGTTTTCTGTCTTCAGAACTTTTACGTCACTACAAACGGTCGTCTGGCCCCGCCCCAGGACCCCTTACAGGATGGATGGACGTATCGGCTGGAGCCCCGCCTCTGTGGGGGGAAGGGCGGTGAGTACGGGGGGTGGGGGGTCGGGCCGTCGGGACGCTGACGCCTGCGGTCCGTTTCAGGTTTCGGCTCCATGCTGCGAGCTTTGGGCGCTCAGATCGAGAAGACCACGAACCGCGAGGCCTGCAGAGACCTGAGCGGGCGGCGCCTCCGGGACGTCAACCACGAGAAAGAGTAAGCCCCTCCCGTTTGCAGTGTGGCGAAGAAGCCCCGCCCTTTCTCGTCAGCTGTCCCCTGTGCTGAGCGCAGGATGGCGGAGTGGCTGAAGAAGCAGGCGGAGCGCGAGGCGGAGAAGGAGCAGCGGCGCCTGGAGCGTCTGCAGAGGAAGCTGGCGGCGCCCAAACACCAGCTGTGCGACCCCGAGTACCAGCGGCAGTGCCACCACCTGAGCGAGAGGCTGGAGGACTCTGTCCTTAAAGGTAGGCCCCGCCCACTCTGGAGATGAACCACGAGAGCCACACCTCTGATCCGGTTCTGCTCACAGGTCTGCAGGCGTCCTCCGGGGCTCCGGCGGCGGCCGCTGACATCACAGCGGTCAAGAGAGCCAGCAGCACGGTGCCGGGCGGGGCGCCGCCGCAGAAGAAGAAGGCGGGGGGCGGAGCAGCAGCCAGCTTCTGGTCAGTCCTTGGTTCTGACCCGTTTCATTCTGGTGTGGACTCTGAGAACCCTAGAACCTTTGGACACCGAGCAGATTCCTTAGAGGGAACCTTCTGGAAGGTCTTCATGGACCAGAACCCGTTCAGGGTTCTGAGAGCCACGGTTCTGTTGATCCAGACGTCCTTCTGGACCAGGGCTGCCCAGTCCGCCTTGGTTCTGCTTCTTAGCTGGATCAGGATCTCCAGGACCAGGCCTGACCCAGATTTCAATAGACGTCACGATCTTCACAGAAGCTTCAGTGACGACAGAACCAGAACCGGTATCAGAACCCACTGTGGATTCAAAGCTTTATTTAAAGTCTGTGTTCCAGTCGTCTGAACGGCGTCACTATACAACACATGAAATACAACCGGACCGGATGTCTGCGCCTTTAGACCTTCCTTCTCTGAGAGCAAAAACTAAAAGAAAACCGGATTCTAGGATCAAAGGGAGAAAGTTCTGGTTCTTCTCTCCATTTGGACCTTTTGTTGAGACTCCGAACCGGTCAGGCTGTCACCTGGATTCTGCCGTTTTGAGACGGCGTCCTTGAACGAGGTTTCCTGATAGAACCGGGGATCTGATGGAGATTATTGTTCTGATTCTGTCTGTGGCTGCAGGACGGGCCTGGAGGAGCTCCAGAGTTCTGAGGAAGAGGAAGAGGAGGAGGAGGAGCCTCTGTGCCTGCAGACGGCTGGCAGCAGACACGTCACCATGGCAACAGAGTCTCCACCCTGCAGGTAGGCTTTTCCATCATTGATCTTCATGGGCCAGTTGTTCAAAGGTAAACTGATCGGATTGGATCAAATCCAGAAGGAAAGAAGGAATCTGAAATCAGATTAGATCACAGAATCCAATCCTAGTTCTAATCTGGATCAAACCTTCAGTTTGTGTTGTTCTAAACTTGTCAGTAGGATTTGGAGAACTTTGATCCAAACAAACGGGATTATCCTGATCCCAACAGGGGGTCGGATTTAAAGGTGGATCCCAGGAGGGAAATGTAGAAAACCTTTAAAATTGGTTAAATAATACGTTTGTTTCATTTAGTGTTTATACTTTTATTCATATTTTGCACGTGACTTGTGTAACCGTTGGAACAGTGATACAGTAGACATAAGGTAACAATTAAGATATTCAGTAAAGTAAAAACAATGAAATAATCCCTGAAACAAACAAAAATAATATATTCAATTCATCACCGTATATTAATTTCAAAGAAACAATCATCAAAGATGAGCCTGTTAAAGTAATGATGATGTCTATGAATTACTGACAGCAGAAGCACAGATCCTCCTGAAAGCAGAGCCTGGAAATGCTGCTCTGTCCTCCTCAGATTAAGAAACTCCCTGAACATTCTTTATTTTGTTAACTACTGGACATTTAGCCATTTTATTTAAGACGTTTTCAAAATATCCACAATGTATTTGTTAATTTATATTTGTTTTTTTATTTTTTGTGACTCAGATGAGGGATCATGAAAGAAATTATGACTGGAAGTGGATGTTTGTTGTTTTTGTGTTTTGTCTCAGAATAACAGTGTTGGCTCTTCTACCTGTCCTTCACAGAGCTGGTAGTCCGTGTTGTGACATGTGGTCCCATTTAGAGCACAGGTAATCTGGATTTGGTCATCTTGAAAACTGTGTATCTGGATCAGGGTGATCCAGTCCAATGTTGCTTTGAAAAACCGGCATAAAAGTAAGACGGATTACCTGATCCTGCATAGGAGGAAATGTGATTTCCAAATCCGGATCATTTTGATCCAGATTACACTTTTTGAACAACTGGCCCCAGGAGTTCAGACCGGTGCTGGAACCAGCACACCTGCACCTGGTTACCATGGAAACCAGTTAAGACATCTTCAACCTTCTGCAGCAGCTGCAGGGGCTTCCAGCTTCAACCCATCTCACTCTCTCCGGTCTCTTCCATCATTCAGAGGGGGCGGGGCTGTTCACGCCTGACCGTCACAGAGGTGACTTTCTCAGGCTCCTCCCCCTTTAAGCCCCTCGGGTTCCTTAGGTCTCCCCAGTTACGACTTTAGTGCACATTTGTGAGCGTGCACGTGACACTGCTGCTGACTCCTCCCTTCCAGGTCCTCATCAGCTGATCCGGTTCCTGGACCTTCAGAAGACAGCGGTCCATCAGAACCAGCAGCAGAGGACGCCGGACCTCCATCAGAACCAGCAGTGAAGAACACCGGACCTTCAGCAGAACCGGATGTGGCCTCCTCAAAGGAGCAGAGGCCTCCTGACCCACAGGAGTTCTGCAATCAGTCCCAGCAGGTCTGACCCGGCCCAGACTGCACTCTGACCATAACTGTTCTGGGTTCTTACGGCACCGGATGTCTCCACAGGTGGACCTGTCCCTGGTGACGTCTGTGCAGCAGCTGGAGCTTCTGGGTCCAGACGTCCTGAAGGCGGAGCTTCAGCGGCGAGGGCTGAAGTGTGGCGGGACGTTGCAGGAGCGTGCAGCACGCCTCTTCTCTGTCAGAGATTTTAGCCCGGGTCAAATCAACCCGGCTCTGCTCGCCAAACCCACCAAGGCCAAGAAGAAGTGAGGCGGTCCAGAAACAAAGCTGTCAGTGATCAGTCTGTTTAATAAAGTTCTCAAACATAAACGTCCCACCCGTGTTCTGACATTTGAGCCACCTTGGCTCCGCCTCCTTCACTACACTGCGTGATGAGAAATCAGAAACCAGGATCCCAGGAGGTGACCTGCTGCATCTCCTTCTCCTCGTAGCACACGATGACATCACCTGGTCTGAAGTCCATGTCGGTGTCGGCGGACAGGCCGCACTCCATCCCAGTCTTCACGGTCTGCACATCGTCTTTGTGGTGCCTCAACGCCGAGAGAGAACCTGCGGGAACGGCAGAACAGCTGAGGGAACGGGGGAACAGCTGAGGGGACGGCGGAACGGCAGAACAGCTGAGGGGACGGCGGAACAGCTGAGGGAACGGCGGAACAGCTGAGGGAACGGCGGAACAGCTGAGGGAACGGCGGAACAGCTGAGGGAACGGCAGAACGGCTGAGGGAACGGCAGAACGGCTGAGGGAACGGCGGAACAGCTGAGGGAACGGCGGAACAGCTGAGGGAACGGCGGAACGGCTGAGGGAACGGCGGAACGGCTGAGGGAACGGCGGAACGGCTGAGGGAACGGCTGAACGGCTGAGGGGACGGCGGAACAGCTGAGGGAACGGCGGAACAGCTGAGGGAACGGCAGAACGGCTGAGGGGACGGCGGAACAGCTGAGGGAACGGCGGAACAGCTGAGGGAACGGCGGAACGGCAGAACGGCTGAGGGAACGGCGGAACGGCTGAGGGGACGGCGGAACAGCTGAGGGAACGGCAGAACGGCTGAGGGAACGGCGGAACAGCTGAGGGAACGGTGGAACAGCTGAGGGAACGGGGGAACAGCTGAGGGAACGGCAGAACGGCTGAGGGAACGGCAGAACGGCTGAGGGAACGGCAGAACGGCTGAGGGAACGGCAGAACGGCTGAGGGAACGGCAGAACGGCTGAGGGAACGGCAGAACGGCTGAGGGAACGGCTGAACGGCTGAGGGGACGGCGGAACGGCTGAGGGAACGGCAGAACGGCTGAGGGAACGGCGGAACGGCTGAGGGAACGGCGGAACGGCTGAGGGAACGGCAGAACGGCTGAGGGGACGGCGGAACGGCTGAGGGAACGGCGGAACAGCTGAGGGAACGGCGGAACGGCTGAGGGAACGGCGGAACGGCTGAGGGAACGGCGGAACGGCTGAGGGAACGGCGGAACGGCTGAGGGAACGGCGGAACGGCTGAGGGAACGGGGGAACGGCTGAGGGAACGGCGGAACGGCTGAGGGAACGGCGGAACAGCTGAGGGAACGGCGGAACGGCTGAGGGAACGGCGGAACGGCTGAGGGAACGGCGGAACGGCTGAGGGGACGGCGGAACGGCTGAGGGGACGGCGGAACGGCTGAGGGGACGGCGGAACGGCTGAGGGAACGGCGGAACGGCTGAGGGAACGGCGGAACAGCTGAGGGAACGGGGGAACAGCTGAGGGAACGGCGGAACGGCTGAGGGAACGGCAGAACGGCTGAGGGAACGGCAGAACGGCTGAGGGAACGGCAGAACGGCTGAGGGAACGGCAGAACGGCTGAGGGAACGGCAGAACGGCTGAGGGAACGGCAGAACGGCTGAGGGAACGGCTGAACGGCTGAGGGGACGGCGGAACGGCTGAGGGAACGGCGGAACGGCTGAGGGAACGGCGGAACGGCTGAGGGAACGGCGGAACGGCTGAGGGAACGGCAGAACGGCTGAGGGGACGGCGGAACAGCTGAGGGAACGGCGGAACGGCTGAGGGAACGGCGGAACGGCTGAGGGAACGGCAGAACGGCTGAGGGAACGGCGGAACGGCTGAGGGGACGGCGGAACGGCTGAGGGAACGGCAGAACGGCTGAGGGAACGGCGGAACGGCTGAGGGAACGGCGGAACAGCTGAGGGAACGGGGGAACAGCTGAGGGAACGGCAGAACGGCTGAGGGAACGGCAGAACGGCTGAGGGAACGGCAGAACGGCTGAGGGAACGGCGGAACGGCTGAGGGAACGGCGGAACGGCTGAGGGAACGGCGGAACGGCTGAGGGAACGGCGGAACGGCTGAGGGAACGGCGGAACGGCTGAGGGAACGGGGGAACGGCTGAGGGAACGGCGGAACGGCTGAGGGAACGGCAGAACGGCTGAGGGAACGGCAGAACGGCTGAGGGAACGGCAGAACAGCTGAGGGAACGGCGGAACAGCTGAGGGAACGGCAGAACAGCTGAGGGAACGGCTGAGGGAACGGCGGAACGGCTGAGGGAACGGCGGAACGGCTGAGGGAACGGCGGAACGGCTGAGGGAACGGCGGAACGGCTGAGGGAACGGCGGAACGGCTGAGGGAACGGCGGAACGGCTGAGGGAACGGCGGAACGGCTGAGGGAACGGCGGAACGGCTGAGGGAACGGCGGAACGGCTGAGGGAACGGCGGAACGGCTGAGGGAACGGCAGAACGGCTGAGGGAACGGCAGAACGGCTGAGGGAACGGCGAAACGGCTGAGGGAACGGCAGAACGGCTGAGGGAACGGCGGAACGGCTGAGGGAACGGCGAAACGGCTGAGGGAACGGCTGAGGGAACGGCGGAACGGCTGAGGGGACGGCAGAACGGCTGAGGGAACGGCGGAACAGCTGAGGGAATGGCGGAACGGCTGAGGGAACGGCGGAACAGCTGAGGGAACGGCTGAGGGGACGGCAGAACAGCTGAGGGAACGGCGGAACGGCTGAGGGAACGGCGAAACGGCTGAGGGAACGGCGGAACAGCTGAGGGAACGGCTGAGGGGACGGCAGAACAGCTGAGGGAACGGCGGAACGGCTGAGGGAACGGCGAAACGGCTGAGGGAACGGCGGAACAGCTGAGGGAACGGCGGAACAGCTGAGGGAACGGCAGAACAGCTGAGGGAACGGCAGAACGGCTGAGGGAACGGCTGAGGGAACGGCGGAACGGCTGAGGGAACGGCGGAACGGCTGAGGGAACGGCAGAACGGCTGAGGGAACGGCGGAACAGCTGAGGGAACGGCGGAACGGCTGAGGGAACGGCTGAGGGGACGGCAGAACAGCTGAGGGAACGGCGGAACGGCTGAGGGAACGGCGAAACGGCTGAGGGAACGGCAGAACGGCTGAGGGAACGGCAGAACAGCTGAGGGAACGGCGGAACGGCTGAGGGAACGGCGAAACGGCTGAGGGAACGGCTGAGGGAACGGCGGAACGGCTGAGGGGACGGCAGAACAGCTGAGGGAACGGCGGAACAGCTGAGGGAACGGCTGAGGGAACGGCTGAGGGAACGGCGGAACGGCTGAGGGGACGGCAGAACAGCTGAGGGAATGGCGGAACGGCTGAGGGAACGGCGGAACAGCTGAGGGAACGGCTGAGGGGACGGCAGAACAGCTGAGGGAACGGCGGAACAGCTGAGGGAACGGCTGAGGGGACGGCAGAACAGCTGAGGGAACGGCGGAACGGCTGAGGGAACGGCGAAACGGCTGAGGGAACGGCAGAACGGCTGAGGGAACGGCAGAACGGCTGAGCGGCTTGCAAACAGCTGTCAAAATAAACACATTTGTTTATTAAATAATGCATCTTTAAATCTGAAGGGGAACGGAGGTTCTCCACCACAGAACCAGACGTCTGACAGTGAAGAAGAAAGTTCTGCAGAACCTTCCAGACATGACCCACATCTTCAGTTCAATTCCATTTTATCTGTATAGCACAGCAACAGTCGTCTCAGTAGCTCATCTAACTCTACAACTACATATTTAAAGTCCAGCAGACGGAGTTGGGGGGGGGGGGGGCAGAGAGGGGGGGGGGGTACACGGCCAGGAGCACGGATGAGCCAACTGGGCACATCTGTGTTCATGTCTGCCTTCCATCAATGAATCTTTTGATCCCATTGGAACATTTTCTGGTATCTAATTGGGATGGGGGCGGAGTCATTGATCAGAGGCTCCTGGTTCCACTCACCTTCCCACACCGCGTCTCCTCCCCGGATCAGCCTGAACTTCAAGCGCCGGTCCAGACTCCCTTTCTGGACTCTGCAGCCGGCGACCAGAACCTTCTTCTTCCCCACAGAGACGTCGAAGGTGGCGAGCACCAAGGCCTCACCTGCATGGGGGCGGGCCCAAAAGCACAGGTGTGTCACAGAGGACGCTGGCTTTCTGCTGGCAAACAAATACGAGTAAAGATGCAACAGCGCCCCCTGGAGGAGCCGGGCCACCCTTTCTCCTCCTACCGGACCCCCTGACTGCCCCTGAACTGGTTTCCATGACAACCAAATAAACCAACAGGGGCATCCAGGAGCTTCAGAGACCCTCATGTTGATCCTCTCATTTTACCAACCAGTGTCAGGGGGAGGAGCCTCCTCTTCATCAGGCCTGATGAAGAGGAGGCTCCTCGGTTTGTCCTGAGGACCCTCAGCTCCAGGATCCTGACATATGAGGCTCTAACGGGAACCTGGACCCACACAGGAACGTCCACCTCTGTCTCCAGAGACCCGTCATGGAGGCTTCTGGACGCACCAGGTGGAGCGGGTTGGAGGTTCTGTGGTTCCAGTTGGTGCAGATTCAGTGTTCTAAGCTGGACCACGATGGGAAGACATTTCAAAATAAAAGACTGAGACGTCTTCAACAGAAGTCCAACTGACCGGGACCTCCTGCTGCTGGACACCACTGCAGCATCAGAACCGGAACCGGGACCTCCTGCTGGACATCACAGCTGGGATTTAACCGTCCAGGCTTTAAGGCGCCACGAGGAGAACCGACAGTCTGGCTGTGGTCCACTCAGAAATCAGAACCAGACCTGAGCCGGTTTGACCATCAGTCCCTGCTTTCCTCCACGCGGCCCCCCCTTCTCAGGTACAACAGCCCCACCCTCGCAAGAACGGTAACTGCATGTCCAGACGGCGCCCCCCCTTGACGGCTTTGGCGGCGAGGTGTGTGAACAGCAGCCCCTGCAGCGCCGAGCTGCATTCACAGAGAACATCCGGGTCTACCCCAACCAGAACCTCTGGAAGAACCTCTAACCTCACGGTGACCCGAAGAGGTCTGATGTCAAAAACCGCTGAGTGTCGAAAACCTGGACCGTCTGTCTGGAGCAGTCCTGCTTCAAGACTTTGGCCCGGGTCGGGTTCTTCAGCCCGTCACGTCCCGGTTCTGGACTCACCAATGACGGTCTCTGAGACGCACGGCGGCAGCTTGCTGCTAAGCTCCTCCCTCAGCTGCTCCATCAGTTTGTAGATGATGGTGTGCAAATGCAAAGCCACGCCCCTTTTCACCGCCAGGTTCTGCACGGCGCGGCTCGCCTTCACGTTGAACCCATAGATGGAACCTGCAGAAGGGGCGGGGCTTAGGGATGTGCACGTGGTTGGTCAGCAGGAATGGCGGTGGGGCTCGCCTTTACCTCCGAACGCCTCCGCCATGTTGACGTCGTTCTCAGAAACGTCTCCGATGCCGAAGTGGACCACCTCCAGCTGGCACTGGTGCTGGGCGTCGTAACCATCCAGGATGTTCAGAACCGCCTCCACCGAGCCGTCCACGTCTCCTGCGGGCCAGAGAGGGTCACCTGGTGTCTGGTGGGGGAGGGGCTTAAATTGACCTGCATACCTTTAATGACGAGGGGGAGGCGGGGCTCGTGGCTCTCGGCGTGCTCGCTGGGCCTCATGGAGAAGCGGGTCTTGTTGGCCCGGTACAGCGCCGCCTTCCTCTGCCTCCAGCTCAGGTGGGCGTGGGCGTCGCGCTGACGCTGGTACTCCTCCAGGTGGCGCTGCTGCTTCAGCTGGATGGCGATCTGATCCTCCTGGAGCTTCTGCTGCTCCTCCTCGTGGCTCCTCCACTCTACCACCTCCCTCACCCGCTGCTGCAGGACAGGAAGAAGAGGCTCTTATTGTGAAGGGACAGAAAGGGGCTCCTCCCCCTCCAGCGGACTCACCTCTGACTCCACCTCCAGGATCAGCTCTCCGGCGGACGGGAGCTCCTTCCAGCCCGACACCTCCACCGCGGCGCCCGGCCCCGCCTCCATCACCATGCGGCCGCGTTCGTCAAACAGGAAGCGCACCTTGGCCCAGCACTTGCCCGCCACCAGAACGCAGCCGCGCCGCAGCGTCCCCCGCTGGACGATGGCTGTCGTCACAGGGCTGGGAGGACGGCGCCAGTCAGAGTGAGTCCAACAGAACCGGGCCTTGGGCTGTGAGGAAGACCTACCCCCTCCCTCTGTCCGTCCGGCTCTCGATGACCAGCCCCTCCACGGCGCCGCCTGGGTCCGCCTTCAGCTCCAGAACTTCTGCCAGTGCCACTGTGGCCTCAGTCAGAGCCAAGAGATTCTCCCCCTGGCAACGATGACATCATCAGCATGCAGAGCCAATCAGAGTGATGTGGGCGTGGCTTCCGTCCCTCACCTTCAAAGCAGAGATGTGGACGGCCTGAACGTCTCCTCCGAACTCCTCGCAGACCACGCCATGAGCCAGCAGCTCCCGCTTCACCCGCGCAGGGTCCGCCTGAGGCCGGTCGCACTTGTTCACCGCCACGATGATGGGCACTGTAGAACACGGTAGAACCGGGTCAGAACCAGCAGGAGCCTTCTCCTGAAGCTGAGACTGCCAGGCGAGGAACCTTTAGCGCTCTTTGCGTGCTGGATGGACTCCACGGTTTGGGTCATGACGCCGTCGTCCGCCGCCACCACCAGGATGACGATGTCAGTGGCGTGGGCTCCCCGGGCCCTCATGGAGGAGAAGGCAGCGTGACCGGGTGTGTCCAGGAAGGTGATCTTCTCACCTGTCGGGAGCTCGACTGAAAGCGGACAGAATCAGGAAATTCGGACCCAAACGCGCAACTGAAACGTCTCGACACCTGAGCTGCAGCTCCGGTTCGGTCCAGGACCGCGATTCTAGCTCCGGTTCGGTCCAGGACTGCGATTCTAGCTCCGGTTCGGTCCAGGACCGCGATCCTTCTACCGTTTAGCCGTCATCGTGGATCCAGCTGCTGCTAGCGCCGTGCCAGAATCGGCTGATGGATGTCGATGGCGCAGACCAAAGAGCGCCATCTGGGCCGTTAAATAGGGCGATAATCGATGTCGCTGACAAACACATCCAGAGGTTTCGTAACTGATGAAGGAATCGTGAATTTATCGTTATCGCGATACCAAGCCGTGCAAAACGCAAAAGTTCCACCAAATGGTTCCTTTAAATGTGTAAAAACAATCTTATGGCAGCTGCAGGTTTCTCATGAATCGCATAAATCCAGCCAGATGGAGCCTGTTGTGTTGACGTTGGCCTCTATGTAGACTTCTGTCATTTGGAGTTTCACTTTGAAACTGTTGCCATGAAGTGGAAATGATGTTTTGGGTCGTTACATCTTCTATCGTCATCGCCATATTGATCACTAATATCGGAAACTGCGAGTTTTCCTCATCATGCAGCCCTAACTGACGGCGGTACGTGACGTCACGCCGTAGATCAGCAGCTTCTTCATCCTGAACGTTGAGGATGCCGACAGGAAGTTGCGCTTTTATTTTGACGGTCTTTACCCAGGAAGGCACCGATGTGCTGCGTGATGCCGCCGGCCTCCGTGGAAACGATCTGGCTGTTCCTCAGGCTGTCCAGCAGCGTGGTTTTACCGTGGTCCACGTGACCCATGATGGTGACCACAGGGGGGCGGGGCAGCAGGAGGGACGGGTCTGCAGGGGGCCTGCGGGGGCGGGGCATCAGAACAGAGGCCACGTTGGAGCTGCTCTCTGATTGGCCGGCTGTGCTCCCACTGAGCATGCTCATACCTCCGTCTGGCGTCGGTGTTGGGTTTCTCCCGGCTCTCCCTCAGCCTGGCCCACCTGAACTTCATCCCCGACCGGGTCACCACCTCCTTGATCCACTTCTCCTCCAGAACCGAGTCGGGTTCCAGTGAGTCCAGGTCCACCGGGGTGTTGAGCAGCGCCTCCAGCACGTGATCTTCACACAGAACGTGGTCAGAAGCTGAGGGCGCCGTGACCTCACGGACCCAACATCGGAGGCTCACCAAAGTCTTTGTTCATGGCGGCCGCCAGCGCCGCGGCGGTCATGCCCTGCCGGATCTCCACTTCCTGTTTGTCCACCTTGGGCTTCTTCTGCTCCTTTTGACCTTTTCTGACCTGCAGGAGGCAGGTTCAGTGAATGCGCCGTGCTGCATTCAGGGACCACCCTGCAGCTGTTGTAACATCTCACCTGTTTGGCAGCAAACTTTCTGTTTGGCAGGTATGTAACCGGGGGGGCGGAGCTCCAGGCCGGACAGCGTAGGAAAGGCGGAGACAAGAAGCTGCTGAGCAGGGGCAGGTCAGTGCACCTGAGCCGCTGAGCGCCCCGCCTCACTGATGACATCACATTCATACCTGCATGAGGACAGGAACACCAGAGAACCTGCGGGAAGAGAGGAACAGGAAGGAGGAGGAGCCGTGAGGGCGGGGTTTGTTCTACGGAGGCGGAGCAGAGAAATTCTAACTTTAGAACCAAGTCCTGCTGTGTCTGTGGATCCAGAGTCCGGACCACCCAGAGCTCCATCGTGTGACCCTGGAACCGGAAGCCCCGCCCTACTCCTCTGGACCTGACCCTATCAGAGAACTGGACTGAGCGTGTGCAGCGGCGCCGAGAGAAAACCCGTTTACTTCCGGTTCCAACCAATAAAGTCCTTCAGTCGCTGTTTTCTGGTGGAACCAGACAACCTCACGTTTCTATGGCAACCACTCTCTCCAAGCAGTAGTGATTTGAATGAAACGACTGTAATAAAGATAATGTCTACTTTCTCTACTAACCCAGAAACCTGAGATTGTTTATATTTCCAGCTTCCATCCGGATCGTGTCTCTGCCGTCCACAAACGACGATCAACCGTTTCCACAGGAAGTGAGCTCGTCAACAACTACTCTGCTCACAGAACACCTCCTTCCTCTAGTCATGAAACAGCATTTATGACCAACGGTCCGAGCAGAAGAACCAATACCGGTTGGTGGACGCCGGCGTTCTCTCTGCTCCTCCACCGCCGGCCAGAGGCGGCGAGCTTCTTCATGACCAGACACCCGAAGCTACGAGTCCGGCTGCTCTGACCAGAGACTCGAAGCTACGAGTCCAGCTGCTCCGACCAGACACCCGAAGCTACGAGTCCGGCTGCTCTGACCAGAGACTCGAAGCTACGAGTCCAGCTGCTCCGACAAGACACTCGAAGCTACGAGTCCAGCTGCTCCGACAAGACACTCGAAGCTACGAGTCCAGCTGCTCCGACCAGACACTCGAAGCTACGAGTCCAGCTGCTCTGACCAGACACCCGAAGCTACGAGTCCGGCTGCTCCGACCAGAGACTCGAAGCTACGAGTCCGGCTGCTCTGACCAGAGACTCGAAGCTACGAGTCCAGCTGCTCCGACAAGACACTCGAAGCTACGAGTCCAGCTGCTCCGACAAGACACTCGAAGCTACGAGTCCAGCTGCTCCGACCAGACACTCGAAGCTACGAGTCCAGCTGCTCTGACCAGACACCCGAAGCTACGAGTCCGGCTGCTCTGACCAGAGACTCGAAGCTACGAGTCCAGCTGCTCTGACCAGAGACTCGAAGCTACGAGACCAGCTGCTCCGATCAGACACCTGATGCTACGAGTCCGGCTGCTCTGACCAGAGACTCGAAGCTACGAGTCCAGCTGCTCCGACCAGACACCCGAAGCTACGAATCCAGCTGCTCTGACCAGAGACTCGAGTTACGAGTCCGGCTGCTCTAAACAGAGACTTGAAGCTACGAGTCCGGCTGCTCTGACCAGAGACTCGAAGCTACGAGTCCAGCTGCTCTGACCAGAGACTCGAAGCTACGAGACCAGCTGCTCCGATCAGACACCTGATGCTACGAGTCCGGCTGCTCCGACCAGACACCCGAAGCTACGAATCCAGCTGCTCTGACCAGAGACTCGAGTTACGAGTCCGGCTGCTCTAAACAGAGACTTGAAGCTACGAATCCAGCTGCTCTGACCAGAGACTCGAGTTACGAGTCCGGCTGCTCTAAACAGAGACTTGAAGCTACGAGTCCGGCTGCTCTGACCAGAGACTCGAAGCTACGAGTCCAGCTGCTCCGACCAGACACCCGAAGCTACGAATCCAGCTGCTCTGACCAGAGACTCGAGTTACGAGTCCGGCTGCTCTAAACAGAGACTTGAAGCTACGAATCCAGCTGCTCTGACCAGAGACTCGAGTTACGAGTCCGGCTGCTCTAAACAGAGACTTGAAGCTACGAGTCCGGCTGCTCTGACCAGAGACCCGAAGCTACGAGTCCAGCTGCTCCGACCAGACACCCGAAGCTACGAATCCAGCTGCTCTGACCAGAGACTCGAGCTACGAGTCCGGCTGCTCTAAACAGAGACTCGAAGCTACGAGTCCAGCTGCTCTCAGAGACATGCTCCACTCGCGTGGAGCGGCCGGCCGGTCCTGCTTGCGCTCCTCCTCTGGAGCGCCACATCGAGTGAGCGCTGATGTCACGGCTCCGCCTCCTCCTGGAAATGCTGACTGGAACTGAATTATGCGACGCTTTTCAGGCGGTGGATGTGAAAACGGAAAAGCAATCCCCTCTTTGGATCCTCGCTGTAATGATGTCACAGAAGGAGCGATGATGAAAAAGCATTTCTGGTTTAATAATTACAGAAATGCTTCTCTGCCTGATGAAGAGACTTGTTCATATTGAGGACTTGGACAGTCGTGATGCTTCTGTGATGATGATGATGATGATCAGGATCATTTTGCTTTTCTTCTCCTCTCGTCTTCTGGGGGGGGGGGGGGGGGGGGGGGGGGGTCACAGGTGTTTGTGGCGTTGATGAGCTGACGTCATGTGACATCATCACAGGAATGGCGTCCTTCGTGACTAAGAATGTTTTGTTTCTAGGAAACGACTCGGTGAAGAAAAAAACGGTTTGAACAGGGAATTTTAAAAACTCTGCAGTTTCATACATGTGGTCTGGAACATGCTGCAACGTCAGATGATGACGTCATGATCACGTAAGACGATGAATGAACTCTCTGATCCAAACTGTGCGCGCGCTTCTACACATCAGCCGCGAACCGGCGCAAGCACGCGGTTCTGGCAGAACCTGAGGTTCGGTCCACGGGAGCGGCCTTACCTGACTTCACCTGCTCGATAAGCGCGCCGCCTCAGCCGTGACCCTCTTCAGAAAGACGCCATGACAGTCACGTGACCGCGGCAGAAGTCTGGCGCGCGCGCGCCCCCTGCCGCTGTGGAGGGAGCGCGCGGCTCCGCTGTACAAAAACTCAAAGGTTCCCGTATGTTGTGCTTTTTAATTTGAGTTTGGCACAGATGCGCACGCGCCACCACAGGGCTCACGTGCCCAATAATCTAAATTATCTATCAATCTAAACTACAAATCCTGTGAAAATGACTAAACGAATGATAACGAAAGTAAAGGAGAGTCAGAGGAAGGGGAGGAGCCTCTAGAGTTTAGGAGCATCAGACACCCGGATGTTCTGTTTTATCGCTAGAGGAGACATCACGTGATTCCTCATGGGAGGAGAGCACCGCCATCTTGGTGAGGTCCAGTCACTGCTGCTGTTCAGCATGTGAACACGTTTTTTGCATAATACCAGTTCATTGTGTGTTTCAACTGCCAAAATCAGAGAAATGAGTCCACAAAGGAGGAAGGCAGAACATTTCACAGGTAAGGACTATAATTTTTTTCTTTTACTGCTGGAGGGGCTTTATTAATAGAACACATGTTGACATGCATGATGCTGCAGGGCTGTTATCAACATGCTGCATGATGTACGGATAATTTGCTGTCGACATAAATATAAACTTTATTGTGTTAAACCTGTATGCAGTATACTAGGACTAGGCTATTATAGTAATATAGATTTATACATTTCTGACTCGGCGACTGAACTTTTCTTGCAGGTTTCTAATGGATTCAGACTTTAGGACAAAGTATCAGTATCAATCTATTGTTTTTCTTTGTTGTTGTTTTTTTTCTAGGGTAAAATCTATTGTTCACTTTTGGACTTTTTGTTGACTATTTATTTTATTATTATTAATATTAATATACCTATTTTTATTGACTTATTTATTTATTGTTATTGACTTACTATTGATTTATTATTATTATATATATTTTTCGGATACTTTATTTATCCCTCAATGGGGAAATTCTTCTCTGCATTTGACCCATCCCCTGGGGGAGCGGTGAGCTGCACCTGAACGGCGCTCGGGAGGCGGTAGCGTTAAGGGTCTTGCCTAAAGACCCCCACTGAGTGATGATAATTATTATTATTATTGACTTATTGTTGGGTTTTTAATCATTTAAATTACATTTCAAAGATGTTTAAAACTTCTAAATGTTTAGAAATTATTTTAAAAAAATGTTTGTAATAATTTTTTTATTTGTAAGAAGTCCTGCAACAATGCATTTTCATTAAAGTTTGAGCTTTTAAGGCTGACTGTTCCTCTTCTTTAACAACGACAAATGATGTATATATATTATATATATATAGATATAATATATTTACATATATGTATAAATATATATAAATGTAAAAATATATAAATAGTATATAAAAGCTACTTAGACACCACTAAAGGCTATAGAAATCATTGTCATGTGGGCGTCGTCGACCTCAGCAAGATGGCGTCGCGCTCCGCCACCGTCGGCCAGGCTTCTCAAGCGGGCGTGTCTCCTCTAGTGATATAACTCATTGATCCAAACCACTGACTGTATGTGAGAACTGGACTGAGTGGCCCCGCCCCCCTGGCGTTCCAAACAGGAAGTGGCTCCAAGAAGACTTCTACAGAGGAACAAACAGGTTCCTCCGTCGTTCTATTGGTCAGAAGAACCGTTCTGGATCTGAGTGTTTTCAACATCTTCCTGATAATCCCCCCCCCCATATTTTATCTGTAATTCAAGTTATTGAAGTCCTAAACTGACCAATCAGATGCCTCTGGAAAAGTAGGTGGAGCCTGCTGGCCCCAACGTCTCTCTAGCAGCTTTCAGCAACAATAAACCATGATTCAGACCGAAGCCGACCAATCACGCCATCCTCCATGGCGATGTCTCAATCTAAGGAAAATGGCGGCTTCACTTTGCTGGAGCTGGCGGTCAGGCGTTTTCTACCGGGGACGAAAGCCTCGCTCCCATGAAATCCAGGGTTGTGTCAGGACGGGCATCCGCTGCAAAACTGGGTTCAGAACACAGACAACCACGTCATATTTTTGCTTTTTCCCGGTGAATCTGTAGATTTGCTCCAGAAAAGCCCCACATCCAGGGAAGAATCACGGCGGCTGGATTTTAGAGGGACGAACGATGAAATCTTAAGGAAAAATCCTTCGTGATGCTTCTTCTGATGGTTACTCCGCCCCCTCAGCTCTGACTGACAGCTCAGCAGGTTGTGATGGACTGGAGCCTGGCTCGACCCGGCCCGGTTCAGCGGCGCTAGCCTTAGCTCTGGTGCTTTTAACCTTCTCACTGATGTTCCGTGTAGGCCACCTACAGCGACTCGTGACACACAAGTGGCCTACAGCGACTCGTGACACACAAGTGGCCTACAGCGACTCGTGACACACAGGTGGCCTACAGCGACTCGTGACGGACAGGTGGCCTGCAGCGGCTTGTGACGGACAGGTGGCCTGCAGCGACTCGTGACACACAGGTGGCCTACAGCGACTCGTGACGGACAGGTGGCCTACAGCGACTCGTGACGGACAGGTGGCCTCCAGCGACTCGTGACGGACAGGTGGCCTGCAGCGACTTGTGACGGACAGGTGGCCTCCAGCGACTCGTGACGGACAGGTGGCCTGCAGCGACTTGTGACACACAGGTGGCCTGCAGCCACTTGTGACACACAGGTGGCCTGCAGCGACTCGTGACAGACAGGTGGCCTGCAGCGACTCGTGACGGACAGGTGGCCTACAGCGACTCGTGACGGAAAGGTGGCCTACAGCGACTCGTGACGGACAGGTGGCCTGCAGCGACTTGTGACAGACAGGTGGCCTGCAGCGACTCGTGACGGACAGGTGGCCTGCAGCGACTCGTGACGGACAGGTGGCCTGCAGCGACTTGTGACAGACAGGTGGCCTGCAGCGACTCGTGACACACAGGTGGCCTGCAGCGACTTGTGACAGACATGTGGCCTGCAGCGACTCGTGACGGACAGGTGGCCTACAGCGACTCGTGACGGACAGGTGGCCTACAGCGACTCGTGACACACAGGTGGCCTGCAGCGACTTGTGACAGACAGGTGGCCTACAGCGACTCGTGACGGACAGGTGGCCTACAGCGACTCGTGACGGACAGGTGGCCTGCAGCGACTCGTGACGGACAGGTGGCCTACAGCGACTCGTGACGGACAGGTGGCCTGCAGCGACTTGTGACAGACAGGTGGCCTGCAGCGACTCGTGACACACAGGTGGCCTGCAGCGACTTGTGACAGACAGGTGGCCTGCAGCGACTCGTGACGGACAGGTGGCCTACAGCGACTCGTGACGGACAGGTGGCCTACAGCGACTCGTGACACACAGGTGGCCTGCAGCGACTCGTGACAGACAGGTGGCCTACAGCGACTCGTGACACACAGGTGGCCTACAGCGACTCGTGACGGACAGGTGGCCTACAGCGACTCGTGACGGACAGGTGGCCTCCAGCGACTCGTGACGGACAGGTGGCCTGCAGCGACTTGTGACGGACAGGTGGCCTCCAGCGACTCGTGACGGACAGGTGGCCTGCAGCGACTTGTGACACACAGGTGGCCTGCAGCCACTTGTGACACACAGGTGGCCTGCAGCGACTCGTGACACACAGGTGGCCTGCAGCGACTTGTGACAGACAGGTGGCCTGCAGCGACTCGTGACGGACAGGTGGCCTGCAGCGACTTGTGACAGACAGGTGGCCTGCAGCGACTTGTGACAGACAGGTGGCTTACAGCGACTCGTGACACACAGGTGGCCTGCAGCGACTTGTGACACACAAGTGGAATCCAGCGACTCGTGACACACAGGTGGCCTGCAGTGACTCATGCCACACAAGTGGCCAACAGCGACTCGTGACATACAGGTGGAATCCAGCGACTCGTGACACACAAGTGGCCAACAGTGACTCGTGACGGACAGGTGACCTGCAGTGACTCGTGACACACAAGTGGCCAACAGCGACTCGTGACTGACAGGTGGCCTACAGCGACTCGTGACGGACAGGTGGCCTCCAGCGACTCGTGACGGACAGGTGGCCTGCAGCGACTTGTGACACACAGGTGGCCTGCAGCGACTCGTGACACACAGGTGGCCTGCAGCGACTTGTGACAGACAGGTGGCCTGCAGCGACTCGTGACGGACAGGTGGCCTGCAGCGACTTGTGACAGACAGGTGGCCTGCAGCGACTCGTGACGGACAGGTGGCCTACAGCGACTCGTGACGGACAGGTGGCCTACAGCGACTCGTGACACACAGGTGGCCTGCAGCGACTTGTGACAGACAGGTGGCCTACAGCGACTCGTGACGGACAGGTGGCCTACAGCGACTCGTGACGGACAGGTGGCCTGCAGCGACTCGTGACGGACAGGTGGCCTACAGCGACTCGTGACGGACAGGTGGCCTGCAGCGACTTGTGACAGACAGGTGGCCTGCAGCGACTCGTGACACACAGGTGGCCTGCAGCGACTTGTGACAGACAGGTGGCCTGCAGCGACTCGTGACGGACAGGTGGCCTACAGCGACTCGTGACGGACAGGTGGCCTACAGCGACTCGTGACACACAGGTGGCCTGCAGCGACTTGTGACAGACAGGTGGCCTACAGCGACTCGTGACACACAGGTGGCCTACAGCGACTCGTGACGGACAGGTGGCCTACAGCGACTCGTGACGGACAGGTGGCCTCCAGCGACTCGTGACGGACAGGTGGCCTGCAGCGACTTGTGACGGACAGGTGGCCTCCAGCGACTCGTGACGGACAGGTGGCCTGCAGCGACTTGTGACACACAGGTGGCCTGCAGCCACTTGTGACACACAGGTGGCCTGCAGCGACTCGTGACACACAGGTGGCCTGCAGCGACTTGTGACAGACAGGTGGCCTGCAGCGACTCGTGACGGACAGGTGGCCTGCAGCGACTTGTGACAGACAGGTGGCCTGCAGCGACTTGTGACAGACAGGTGGCTTACAGCGACTCGTGACACACAGGTGGCCTGCAGCGACTTGTGACACACAAGTGGAATCCAGCGACTCGTGACACACAGGTGGCCTGCAGTGACTCATGCCACACAAGTGGCCAACAGCGACTCGTGACATACAGGTGGAATCCAGCGACTCGTGACACACAAGTGGCCAACAGTGACTCGTGACGGACAGGTGACCTGCAGTGACTCGTGACACACAAGTGGCCAACAGCGACTCGTGACTGACAGGTGGCCTACAGCGACTCGTGACGGACAGGTGGCCTCCAGCGACTCGTGACGGACAGGTGGCCTGCAGCGACTTGTGACACACAGGTGGCCTGCAGCGACTCGTGACACACAGGTGGCCTGCAGCGACTTGTGACAGACAGGTGGCCTGCAGCGACTCGTGACGGACAGGTGGCCTGCAGCGACTTGTGACAGACAGGTGGCCTGCAGTGACTTGTGACAGACAGGTGGCTTACAGCGACTCGTGACGGACAGGTGGCCTACAGCAACTCGTGACGGACAGGTGGCCTCCAGCGACTCGTGACGGACAGGTGGCCTGCAGCGACTTGTGACACACAGGTGGCCTGCAGCGACTTGTGACACACAGGTGGCCTACAGCGACTCGTGACACACAGGTGGCCTACAGCGACTCGTGACGGACAGGTGGCCTACAGCGACTCGTGACGGACAGGTGGCCTGCAGCGACTCGTGACGGACAGGTGGCCTGCAGCGACTCGTGACACACAAGTGGCCTACAGCGACTCGTGACACACAGGTGGCCTGCAGCGACTCGTGACACACAGGTGGCCTACAGCGACTCGTGACGGACAGGTGGAATCCAGCGACTTGTGACACACAGGTGGCTTACAGCGACTCGAGACGGACAGGTGACCTGCAGTGACTCATGACACACAAGTGGCCAACAGCGACTCGTGACAGACAGGTGGCCCGCAGCGACTCGTGACATACAGGTGGAATCCAGCGACTCGTGACACACAAGTGGCCAACAGCGACTCGTGACGGACAGGTGACCTGCAGTGACTCGTGACACACAAGTGGCCAACAGCGACTCGTGACGGACAGGTGGCCTGCAGCGACTCGTGACATACAGGTGGAATCCAGCGACTCGTGACGGATAGGTGGCCTGCAGTGACTCATGCCACACAAGTGGCCAACAGCGACTCGTGACATACAGGTGGAATCCAGCGACTCGTGACACACAAGTGGCCAACAGTGACTCGTGACGGACAGGTGACCTGCAGCAACTTGTGACACACAGGTGGCCTGCAGCGACTTATAACACACAGTTGGCCTGCAGCAACTCGTGACACACAGGTGGCCTGCAGCGACTCGTGACACACAGGTGGCCTGCAGCGACTCGTGACACACAGTTGGCCTGCAGCAACTCGTGACACACAGGTGGCCTGCAGCAACTCGTGACACACAGGTGGCCTGCAGCGACTCGTGACAGACAGGTTGCCTGCAGCGACTCGTGACGGACAGGTGGCCTGCAGCGACTCGTGACAGACAGGTGGCCTGCAGCGACTTGTGACACACAGGTGGCCTGCAGCGACTCGTGACGGACAGGTGGCCTGCAGCGACTTGTGACACACAGGTGGCCTGCAGCGACTCGTGACATACAGGTGGAATCCAGCGACTCGTGACACACAGGTGGCCTGCAGCGACTCGTGACAGACAGGTGGCCTGCAGCGACTTGTGACAGACAGGTGGAATCCTGCGACTTGTGACACACAGGTGGCCTACAGCGACTCGTGACGGACAGGTGGCCTGCAGCGACTCGTGACACACAGGTGGCCTACAGCGACTCGTGACACACAGGTGGCTTACAGCGACTCGAGACGGACAGGTGACCTGCAGTGACTCGTGACAAAACAAGTGGCCAACAGCGACTCGTGACGGACAGGTGGCCTGCAGCGACTTTTGACGGACAGGTGGCCTGCAGCGACTCTTGACGGACAGGTGGCCTGCGGCGACTCTTGACGGACAGGTGGCCTGCAGCGACTCGTGACACACAGGTGGCCTACAGCGACTCGTGACGGACAGGTGGCCTACAGCGACTCGTGACGGACAGGTGGCCTACAGCGACTCGTGACGGACAGGTGGCCTGCAGTGACTCGTGACACACAAGTGGCCAACAGCGACTCGTGACGGACAGGTGGCCTGCAGCGACTCGTGACAGACAGGTGGCCTGCAGCGACTCGTGACATACAGGTGCAATCCAGCGCCTCGTGACACACAGGTGGCCTACAGCGACTCGTGACGGACAGGTGACCTGCAGCGACTTGTGACAGACAGGTGGAATCCACTGAATTGTGACGGACAGGTGGCCTGCAGCGACCCGTGACACACAGGTGGCCTACAGCGACTCGTGACGGACAGGTGGCCTACAGCGACTCGTGACGGACAGGTGGCCTGCAGCGACTCGTGACGGACAGGTGGCCTGCAGCGACTCGTGACACACAAGTGGCCTACAGCGACTCGTGACACACAGGTGGCCTACAGCGACTCGTGACGGACAGGTGGCCTGCAGCGACTCGTGACACACAGGTGGCCTGCAGCGACTCGTGACATACAGGTGCAATCCAGCGCCTCGTGACACACAGGTGGCCTACAGCGACTCGTGACGGACAGGTGACCTGCAGCGACTTGTGACAGACAGGTGGAATCCACTGAATTGTGACGGACAGGTGGCCTGCAGCGACCCGTGACACACAGGTGGCCTACAGCGACTCGTGACACACAGGTGGCCTACAGCGACTCGTGACGGACAGGTGACCTGCAGCGACTTGTGACAGACAGGTGGAATCCACTGAATTGTGACGGACAGGTGGCCTGCAGCGACCCGTGACACACAGGTGGCCTACAGCGACCCGTGACACACAGGTGGCCTACAGCGACTCGTGACACACAGGTGGCCTACAGCGACTCGTGACGGACAGGTGGCCTACAGCGACTCGTGACGGACAGGTGGCCTACAGCGACTCGTGACGGACAGGTGGCCTGCAGCGACTCGTGACGGACAGGTGGCCTGCAGTGACTCGTGACACACAAGTGGCCTACAGCGACTCGTGACGGACAGGTGGCCTACAGCGACTCGTGACGGACAGGTGGCCTGCAGCGACTCGTGACGGACAGGTGGCCTGCAGTGACTCGTGACACACAAGTGGCCTACAGCGACTCGTGACGGACAGGTGGCCTACAGCGACTCGTGACGGACAGGTGGCCTGCAGCGACTCGTGACGGACAGGTGGCCTGCAGCGACTCGTGACACACAGGTGGCCTGCAGCGACTCGTGACACACAGGTGGAAACGTTCCAGTTTGAGGTAGAAATGAACTTTATTCCATTTTTACGAGTTGCTACTGAATCACAGGTTTTTTTCCTGCTGTTGGAGCCCTGAATGATTGTAGCACCACAGTTTAAAGAACAGATTTGTGCTGAAGGCACAAACACCACAACACAAACACAACTAAGACTCACACAGATCTGAACACAAAACACAGCAGCAGCCATCTCATCGCTGGACTGTAGGCGGAGCCTGTCTGACGCTGGCGAGGAAGAAGAGGCTGGAGGAAGTTCAATGACACTTCCAGACGAAGAGGCTGCAGAGAACACACAACAACACACAGCAGCACACAACAACACACAAAAGAACACAGGAAAGAAGCATCAACGTCCTGATCAGCAGCAACGTGTGGACCTAAGTGGTTTCTGTGCGTTTGTGTATCAGTGTGTGTTGTTTTGGGTGGGGGCTTTGTGTGTTGATTTTTAGTCGTTAATTTTTGCTGTAGCTGCTGTGATGATGATGATGATGATGATGATGATCAGGATCATTTTGCTTTTCTTCTCCTCTCGTCTTCTGGGGGGGGGGGGGGTCACAGGTGTTTGTGGCGTTGATGAGCTGACGTCATGTGACATCATCACAGGTATGGCGTCCTTTGTGACTAAGAATGTTTTGTTTCTAGGAAACGACTCGGTGAAGAAAAAAACGGTTTGAACAGGGAATTTTAAAAACTCTGCAGTTTCATACATGTGGTCTGGAACATGCTGCAACGTCACATGATGACGTCATCATGACGTCACATGATGACGTCATGATGACGTCATGATGACGTAAGACGGTGATTCAGCTCAGGACATGATCTAAACTGCCCACACTCATTCACGGCGTGACTGATAGAAGAAGCAAACACATAAATGATGGTGTCATCTGCATAAAAATGAAATTTTACATTTGCATTATCCAGGTTATTAATAAGGACGGTGAAAATGACAGGAGCCAACATGGAGCCCTGGGGGACTCCATTACTGCTGTTCAACAATTGACCTAACCTAACCCTAACCCAACAATCACACACTGGGTTCTGTGGCAGAGATCATTTCTAACCCGCTCAGCAGCAGAATCACTTTGACCAATTAGCTTTAGCCTTTGTGGTAAAAGCTGGTGGTCAACAGAACCAAAGGCCTTAGATGAGTCCACAGAGGGCTGCACAGTGTATTTTTGTTTAGGGCATTAATTATGTCGTTGGTTACAGACACAGCAGCGGTTTCAGGGGTGTGGACCGCCCTGAAACCGGACTGAGTTTCACACCGAGGTACATGTTGAAAAGGGTTTTAGTTGAGAGTTTACGTCAGATTGGAGAATTTTAGCAAGAACAGATCCGTTGGAGATGGGTCTGTAGTTATTTAGCTCTGATTGATTGATAGAAGAGCTGCCTCCACACTCCAGCTGTCATGTTTGACTGAATAAAGAACGATTTGGGCGATGGCTTCCACTCTAAAATCTGCTGCGAGTCCTAAGAATTAAGGGTCTTAATGGAGATTTTTTGGGTCAAGGGCTTTCATGGTCTTTAGCAGCTCTGAAGTGGAACCTGTCTGGATGAGGAGAAGGGTCTGAATGACAGACTGGTGGGGATGATAGGGGGTCCAGCCAGCTTCCTTTTTCTGCAGGTGACAGAGTTCATGATAAGATCCTCCGGTTGATTTAACCTTTGGTCCAGTTCGGGTTCTGGTTTGCTTCCAGAATGTCTGAGCTTTAGCGTTCCCAGGCAGACATGTTTGTCTCTTGGGTTTCTTCAGGGCCGGTTGGTCTCGCTTTGGTCCAAACAGCATTTCTATCTCTGAGTACGAACAAAAGTTCTTCAGTGACGCAGGGATTGTGAGACGTTTTGACAGGGCGTGTGTGTTTTTCATTTGTTTTGTGTATATTTGTTCTGTGTGTGTTTGTTTCATGTGTGCGTCTTGTGTGGATGTTTATTTCGCCTCACTAACGGAGGAGGGTCCAGAACCCTGTCCCATGAGCAAGGCTTTTGGGGTTTGGGGTTACCATGAACCCACTGAAGCTTGAAGTTTTCCGGATGAGTTTGTGTCGACTTTCCACAGAAGCAGCCGGGAGCAGGAAGTGCCGACCCGGAACCTATATGGACGTTGGCCCTTCCACAATAAGAGCGTGGGCCAGGTGTTCACACTTGGGCCAGTGGCGTGGGGTAGCATTAGGTATGTGCGTGTTGTATATATGTGTTTGTTTCATGTTTGTGTGTTTTGTGCGTCTGCGTTTCATGTGTGTGTGGTTGGTGTGTGTGTGTGGTGCACATGTGTGTTTTGTGTGAGAACGTTTACCTGCAGTCGCTGCCGCCGGCGCTGATTAAGAACTTGTCGTCACAGGAGAAGCGCACGTTGGTGACGTGGGCGGAGTGACCGAAGTACCGCTTGTGTTTGGCCTGTAAGTGGGCGTGTCAGAACAGGTGAGTGTGTGAAGCTTGCAGGTGTGTGTGCTTGTTCTCGTGACGTGCACTCACAAACTTCTCAGGACACGGGAACTCGAAGAGCTTGATGAGGCCGAAGTCGTCTCCGCTCGCCAGGTTCAGGCCGGCGTGGGAAACGCACACACAGTTCACGTCGGCCTTGTCGGCGTTACGGGGCCAAACGCCGAGGACCTCGTCGCCAAGGATGCTGAGAAAGACAACCGCAGTGAAGAGCTGCAGCACGCCGACCCTAAAGCCCCACCCACCTTCAGACCTTCAGGAGCTTCAGCAAGACACCTGGACGGCTCCAATCACATCCTAGAACCACGTTCTAGACCAGGGGTCGGGAACCTATGGCTCGCGGGCCATATATGGCTCTTTCGATGGTCACATGTGGCTCGCAGACAAATCTTTAATTATACTTTTTTTTCATTAGACCAGTCCTTCTGGGGCGCGATGCGATGCCAGAGGTCACTTTACTATTATCTATTATTTCACAGAGTTTGTAGCAGCCGGAAACCTGTAAATTGCCGTGCCCAAAACTGCGCTCCCGTCTCTGAGGAAGAGTGCGCAGTTGCGGGGACGGGGTGTGAGGAAGAAAGCAGAGGGTGGGGGGGGTTGTGAGGGCAGCAGGTGAACCGCGCAGGGATAAAAATGTAAAACCCAATGCCCGTCACTCACTGCAGTGTGTGAGTGTGTGTTTGGCTCCATGTCTGTCTCACATCTACAGAACATTCAGACTACGATCACGTTTAAAGTCTCAACGCCTGCATGAAGCAGAAACTCACCACGTATCAACCAGACTAGACCATCAGCAAAACTACCACGAGAAATACTCATCATTTATTAGCAACAGCATAACAATGTTATTAAAAAGAATCCACAGACTTATTGTACTTTAAAAATGTTGAAATTACATCAAATGCACACATTCACTTGTATATTTAGTTTTAAACAAATTGTCGCGGACGGAGTTGGACTGGGTGGCTGTTGGGCCGCGTTAAAAGTTCTGGAGTTCAATGAACGCATCAAGCAGAGATCTGATTGGCTCTCAGTTCTGTCGCTCAGCCTGTTGTTAGTTTGGACCAATGGGGTTCAGCTGTGGGCCGAATAAGGGAAAGGGGAGGGCTGACGCGGCAGGAGCGAATATAAAGTTGGGAGAAGCGCTCGCTCTCGTCTCGGCGGGAGAGATTCAGGAGTTGCTGAATTAATTGAACGGCGTTTGTTGCGGTCTACAGTAACCAGAATAAAGAACTTTAAAAGAGGTTAAGTCTCCGTGCCTCAGTGTGGGGAAGAGACACTACATTATTGTATGGCTCTTTGGAAATTACATTTCAAAATATGTGGCATTTATGGCTCTCTTGGCCAAAAAGGTTCCCGACCCCTGATCTAGACAGAACCCGTCCTTCAGCTCCAGCTCTAAAGAAACATCTACCTCTGCTGCTGAGGGGAGGAGCTTCACTGGACAGAAATTCTCTATCTACCCTGGACCTCCGTTAAGAGCGGTGTGTGTCATTTCTCTAATGTTCTCCATAAGAGTGCGCCAGCTACTGGACACAAATCACACATCTGAGTCTTGACTGGGTCAGTTGATGAACAGGACTAAGCCTCACCTGGTCCAGCTGGCCCAGGTAATCCTGTTAATGGCATTCTGCTCGGTGACAACCTTTCCAGACGGGACTTCATGCACCTGACGAGTGTAGGTGCTGGTGGACACCTACAGAGTACGACCAGATCAGCAGATGCACCACGGCACCCCCCATCCTGTCGAGACCGGGTCAGAAGTCTGAAAAACTCACCTGGATGTGCCTGCTGTCAGCAGAGAAGTCCATCTGGATCACGGTACCGGAGATGTCTTTACAGTAACCGATCCGGTTGAGAGAAGGCCCAAGAGACAGGTCGTAAAAGTCCACCGCACTTTCAACCGAACCCACGGCCAGGAACCGGTTGTCTGGACTGAACCTGAGACAGAAGTTTAATGAATAGAGCTAAGAAAGGATTCTGTGGCACGCTTGGACAGCAGCTGACCCCGACCTCATTGCTTTTTGTCCCCCTGAATACTGCAAATGTTCTGAGGTTGACTACAGCTTCCCACGCTGTCTTCCACCATTGCCACGACAACGGCCATGACGGCGGAAAAACGACATCAAAGACAAAAAGTCTAATCTACTGAAACTGCACGAGTTGAGGATCTGTGGTGAAAGAAAACTTTGACAACAAAAGTCCATCCGTCCATTTTCTTCTGCTTCTCCGGTAACGGGTCGGAGGGACAACGAGGTAGAGCGGTCGACCTTCGACATACAGACGCCCTGCCTGCCTATGCGTCAAAGCGTCCTTGAGCAAGACCCTGAGCCCTACAGGTTATAAGTTATAGGTTACACACTGATGGACAACACAGTTGACTCAACGGGCTTCATCCCAGTATTTGTGTAATGAACATGAAATCAATCATAAAATACAACAGCTGATTGTTAAACTTAACCAAACTGTCATCGTTGCCCTTAGACCCCCCTTCTCTGTAAGGAAGAGCTCCTAAAAAAAGGATTCTGGAAAAAAGCAGAAACCTCAGGGGTGTCCACATGAAGGAGGGATCCTCCCCCAGGACGGACAGGCGATTATAGAGAAGAATTAACTTATCTAAATCTACAACTACATGTTTGCAGAGCAGAGACGAGCCAACTGGAATCTGGATTTACCATTCCCTGGGGTCTCCGCCCGGTGGGACAGGCCTGGAACACCTCATTTGTATCCGGGAGCTCATTCTTTCAGTCATGACCTACAACTCATCACCAGGTGAGTGTTACCAAGATTGATCAGTAGAGGGAGAGGCGGA
This sequence comes from Oryzias latipes, assembly GCF_053564925.1. Lineage (NCBI taxonomy): Eukaryota > Metazoa > Chordata > Actinopteri > Beloniformes > Adrianichthyidae > Oryzias > Oryzias latipes. The sequence continues at coordinate 43,484,168 of NC_136237.1, read as the reverse complement.
GTAGAGGGCTGCAATGGGATTGGGTCCCGCCGGGTCCCACGCAAATCTCGCGGGAGCGGGCGGTTTGAATTTTGCTGCGGGCGGGAGCGTGCGGCTAAAAAAGAAACACCGTGGGATTCGGGACGTTGCCTTGCGACATGATGGAGATGTCAACAGATGATGTAGAGAAGAACCTCAAACGAGGTATTTACAGCAGTGGTCCCCAATCCCCGGGCCGGTACCGTTCCACGGGTCATTTGGTACCGGGCCGCACAGGAAAAATAAAATAACTTACTTTACTTCCGTTTTATCTATTTCGGAATCTGAAAGATGTTTTATTTTGAAAAATTGCCCGATTCTCTGTTCCATCCGTCTATGTCTCTCTTGACGCAGGTCAATTTGCTCTTCTGGGTCACGTGACGGGATACCGCTAAAATAAAACCCAGGAACTAGAAAAATGAGTAAAAACAAACGTCAGGAAAGTTTCTTTGCTAAGTGGAAAAGGCCGGCCGGCGTTGCTGCAGCGTCTGTCCGCCACATTTAACATACCGGTCCGAGAGAATATTGCCAGACGTCAAACCGGTCCGTGGCACAAAAAAGGTTGGGGAGGGACCGCTGATGTACAGCACAGAAGCTAAACAAGGAAAGTTTGACGTTTGGAGAAGTTTATCAAATACTTTTTTTTTTTTACATGCAGGCCAGGGAAAACGAAACAAACAATCTCTTAAATAATATCAATACAAATACGCACAAAATCGATGCAGCTCTATTATTGCGCGGGAATAAGTTCTCAGAGTTTTGCGGGAGCAGGCGTGATGAAGAAAACAGGGCGGAGCTCCCTGTCTGATAGCAGACATGACACCAATCCACCCGTCAATCTAGCTGTGATTTTCCCTCACTTACTTGTGTTGGGTTGGCTTGGGGCAGTAAATGTCCTGAGGAAATGCAGAGCATGAACGTGTGAAGGTTTTGTGGAGGCCAAACCAGCCTCAGGACTAAACACTGGATCTTTTTGAAGGTTGGACGACCTACCGAATGTCCTGGATGGAGACATTACGGTCCCTCTTCTTCCCCCAAATGGTCAGAGAGTTGACCAGCAGGACAATGAACTCTCCGGTCTCCATGCCGATGGACACCATCTCTCCGTTGGGACTGTAGGATGTGCACTTAGCAGGATGACCTAAACTGACCTTGTTTAGCAGTTTCTGGTGCAGAGGCAGAGTCACATGTTAGGCCACTTGAAACTTGGAACCCAAGTAACGTTTGTCCTGTACCTTATCAACCAGGTCCCATATCCGGATGGTCCCATCATCACCAGCAGAGATGAAGACATCTTTGAAAGGGTGAGAAGCCAAACCCCAGATCCCCCCGTGAGTGTGTCCATTGATCATGGTGTTGGAGGCAGCGTTCTTCTCTCCAACCTCAATGATCTCTCCGTCTTTGGTTCCCACCAGGATTTTACCCTGGATGAAAACGGTGGTAGAGGTTCTGATTCACCACCAGAAGCAGAGACGAAAGGGAGCTACAGCTTCAGGTGGAGGACAGCTCTCACCTTTCCTCTGCAGACAGAGCGGACATTCTCAACTGGCTGACCCGTCTCCAGCTGAAAGGCTCTGCAGCGTTTCATCTCCTGGTCCCAGAGCTTCACAGCTCCTCCCTCCTTGGTCCTGTTTAGCACCAGAACAATGGAGGAGCATCAAACACAAGTCCTCATCCATAACACATCCTGGAGGATTCTCTGTGATCAGTTGGGTCCCACTGTTTCATAACGCAACTCGAGGACACAGAATGACAATTTCAACTTTCTGTGATGATTCTGCGATTGATCAGCTTCCATCGGGTCACACGGGATCCGAAATCCTTCAGACCTTCCTTCTGCTGCTTTCAGAAAACTGTGGGTAATGTTAGAGCATTAAATCTCCACCAAAGTCTTTGTTTTCCTTTGAAGTTCCACAATCTATAGGGGCTTTGTTAGCATCTCCAGGAACTGGAATCATTCCTAAAGTTAGAACCGGTTCCTTTCTTCTTTACTCTGCAGGATGAAGCAGTCGGTCAGCTTGCTGGACCAGCCTCTGATCCCAAACTCAACCCTGTGAGCATCAGAAATGGCTTTAGGAGTCATGGACTCGTTCTAGGCGCTGCCATAATAATCTCTCAGATTCAGTTTTCTGTGTTTCTACACTCGATAGTTCTTACTTCATGCGTCTGTGGGATCACTGGTATTATTGCTGGTATCTTGCAGATGCCCCCCCCCCCCCCCCCATTAGCCTATCAGATGGTATAGGCCGTGGTAGGATGAAGGAACAGGGTGGATTGGTGCACTCACGGTCGTTCCTTCCCGCCGGTGACGATCAGCCCATCCCTCAGGGTGGTGTACATGGTAAAGATGGGGCCACTGTGTGCTTTTGCCACCACCCGCACCAGGAAGTGCTCTCTCCAAACGTAAACATCTCCATTGATGGCGCCACTGAACGTCAGGTTGTTCTAGACCAAACAAACATGGATTCAGAGCAAATTAGTGAAGGAGCAGTTTTAGGAAAAGGTTTGGGGTCCTTACAGCGCCAAACGCCACGGACAGCATGGTCTGAACCCGACTGTCCTCCACCGAGCCGATCACACCCTTCTTGTACATAAGCGAGCCACCAACCAAAGTCCAGAATTTGATGTGTTTGACCCCGACCGACACAAACTGGGTGTCCGAGTCTGGTCTAAATTCCACCACGAAGATCCGCTCAGTATGGCCGCCTTTGCTGCTCGCCTTAGTGCCTGACAGAGGAGTCAGAGGTCATGCGTCTGTCCTGCCAATCACAAACCATCTCCATGGAGCATCACCGCAACTCACCTTCCTGCCACCTCCACACTGTAATGGTGTGCTCTGGCTCCACCCCCACGGAAAGCAACAGCTTCCCGGTGGCGCTGAAGTTCACGTAGCCAACACCTTTAGCGTGCGAACAGCGCAGGATGGACAGCGTCTGCTTGGTCACGGCATCCCAAACATGGATGGACGGAGCCAGACCTTTGAGAAGAGACCAACAGATACCACAAAGCGAAGAACTTCAGGGCTCAAATGAGAGGAGGAGCTAAGAACCACAGAGCAAAGAGAACCCAGACATCCTGGAATCTATCAAACCCTGAACCAAGGAAGTACGTCAACCTTCAAAGCTGTCAGTGAAACCAAAGACCAGAGAGGACAGTTTCTACCAACAGAAAGAACTTCAAGACTTCAAAAGAACAGGGGATAGAAGGTTCTAGGAGATCTGGGGCCTCATTTCTAAAGGTTGCGTACGCACAAAAGAAGGCGTACGCCACTCTCTACGCAATAGTTGAGATTTATAAAAAGCAAACTTGACGGGAAAATGTGCGGTCCTCCACGCTCTGACCCAGGCGTACGCACAAAAACGGGTGAAATGAGAGACGGCGACACCGTCGGCAGATGGAAGAAACACGTGAAAGTGAAAATGACAATGACAATGACAAAGATGCGTAGGATGTGCTTGCGCACGGTTTTATAAATCCGAATATTTATGTGCGTACGCACGTCCTATGTTTCATCCGTACGCCACTTCTGACGCAAATCCTACGCAAAGTTTTAGAAATGAGGCCCCTGGACTCTGAAAGATCAAAAGGTGAAGGACCTTCAGCCTTCTATGAGCTGTGGAACCATGGCTTGTTTCAAGAACAGGAAGACAAACAGAGGCAGGCGGGACACTGGGAGCAGAGATCTACAGACGGAACATGGACCCAGCCAAGAACCAGACATGTCCGTCACATGAACGGACAAACTTTTATCCAACCATGTGACGGAAGGAGGCTTTGACGGTCATCCATCTGTGTATACCAGCTGTATTTGCTGTAGATGAACTGGCCCCACCCCTACTCCCACCAAACAGAGGGGGACTGAGAAGGACCTCAGCAAGTGCAGACGGTACACATGCAACTACAAACGGGCCGGGCCTGAGCCCGGCTCTGCCGAACACGGTGAGCCCCACTTACCTGGCTGCTCAGAGGAATCACCTGGTGGTGGGGCGGGCGTAACAATGAGGAAGCAGTGCAGAAAGATAAAACAGAAAGAGTGTGATGGGCTGATGGCAGCCAGGCATGCATGTAAGACCTGCTGACCAATCAGATGACAGCTCTGCAGCTCTGTCACTGCCGCTGTGAGCGACCCATTACCGCCGCCCCAAGTCTACCCCCCCGATCCATGCTCAAGAACAGACAAGAAGAAGCCAAACCTCTGGTTCTCTGTTGGGTTTGGCAGTCAGAGACGATCAACAGACTCTGAACACCGAACAAAAACTCTACAGCTAAAACTACAGCACCTTCCTAATGATTATGCAAATCGTATGCAAGTGTCAAAAAGATTTAATTTGTTTTTGAATGAAACTCAGGGAGGATTTCGTGTCTCTGGGCTCTTTGGCTCTCAGACATCTGTGACAATCAGTGTCTGACATTCTGCAAAGAAATTCCAAACTTCAAAAATTCACCATTTCAATGGTCCAAGGACTGAGAAGCTGCTCCAAAAAAGGCTCCTATGTTCAAACGGAACTTGACCTTTGAAGATTATTGATTAGAATAGTTTTAGATGTCAGAAAATATGACCTCGTAATGCAGCAAATTCAACAAATGAGCATTTTCAGTTCTTTAGCATCTGTTGTGGAAGAGAGACTTTAGTTTAGAAAGAAATCCAGTTTTCTTTAGGAGGTTTGTTCAAGAACATCTGTTTCACTCTAATGGATAGTGACTTGAAAATGATGCAGACTTTCATTTGCATTGAGGATTTAGAAGAATCATAGAAACAAAGCATTTGTATCATTATTTGGGCGCGGTGAACATCTAAAATGCACGTCTGAAATCGGTGTCTTTTTCCATCCAGCCGAATGTATCCAGGCGCGTTTTTGAGGAACCTCCTCCGTGACTGGGCCCAGAGCTGCAGGGGTCACCTCATTGGTTGTGGAGAAAATGACAGGAGTTCTAAGAACACGTGGACGGTTTCCATGAACCCGGTCTGGACTCCGGTCTGGAGTTGAACCCGTCGGGTCGTCCACTCACCAATCTGCCCGGTGGCAACCACGTTCTGGTACTTGGGGTGCTGGTTGACGGTCAGACAGAGGATGTCGTCAGTGTGCTCCAGGTAGAAGGTCTGGGTTCCTGTCAGGACAGGAAACAGGAAGTGAGAGGTGGTCAGCTGCACTTTTTCAGAGGATGAAGGTTCTACTAACCGGAGGACAGGTTCTGGATGACCGCAGTGGCGGCGGTGTGAAAGATGATGTCAGTGCCGTCATTTAGGTAGTGCAGGTTGTTGCGACAGTCAAAGCCTCGGTATCCAAAGACGTGGTCCAAGACCAGGTCCTGCATGCCGACAGGGATGAGCCAGAACTGAGCACAGCCAGGTGACATCTTGTACCCCATATAACCCTTTAGCTATCTTAGATGACCCCCCCCCCCTTCCATTGAGGTCTTCTCCCTACCATGACAAAGGTGGATAAAGGTGGAAAGATTTCATGTAATCCATGGACACCAGTGAAGATCACAAATCATTGAAGAAAAAAGGTTCAGAGCACTGTCTAGTGGGTCTAGATGACCCAACATTAAAGTGCCTAGGATAGCACAAGGGTTACACTGCATGGTTCAAGTGACCCAATTCCAATTTTTTCCTCTCATGTGGCACAGATCGGATATGACCGGTGAACGTGTAAGCAGGAAAAAAACGCATGGATTCTGATTTTCTCAGATTGGATTCAGGCCTCATGCATATGTGGAAATAAATGGGATACATGCATTAGCGTGTGCCATCTAAGCAGACAAATCGTATACGGGTCACTTTTAAAACATGATGTAAGCGGGTCGTCAAAAAAGTTGGATTTAATCAGAAAATCGGATTTGGGCATCAAGACCTGCAGTGTAAATGCAGCCTTCTATGTGCGCTCCACGGGTCACTCCACGGCTCGCGCCACGGGTCACTCCACGGCTCGCGCCACGGGTCACTCCACGGCTCACGCCACGACTCGCGCCACGGGTCACTCCACGGCTCGCGCCACGGGTCACTCCACGGCTCGCGCCACGGGTCAGTCCACGGCTCACGCCACGGGTCACGCCACGGCTCGCGCCACGGGTCACTCCACGGCTCGCGCCACGGCTCGCGCCACGGGTCACTCCACGGCTCGCGCCAGGGCTCGCTCCACGGCTCGCGCCAGGGCTCGCTCCACGGCTCGCGCCATGGGTCACTCCACGGCTCGCGCCAGGGCTTGCGCCACGGGTCACTCCACGGCTCGCGCCAGGGCTCGCTCCACGGCTCACGCCACGGGTCACTCCACGGCTCGCGCCACGGGTCACTCCACGGCTCGCGCCACGGGTCACGCCACGGGTCACTCCACGGCTCGCGCCAGGGCTCGCTCCATGGCTCGCGCCACGGGTCACTCCACGGCTCGCGCCAGGGCTCGCGCCAGGGCTCGCGCCAGGGCTCGCGCCACGGGTCACTCCACGGCTCGCGCCAGGGCTCGCTCCACGGCTCGCGCCACGGGTCACTCCACAGCTCGCGCCACGGCTCGCGCCACGGCTCGCTCCACAGCTCGCGCCACGGCTCGCGCCACGGCTCGCGCCACGGCTCGCTCCACGGGTCGCGCCACGGGTCACTCCACGGCTCGCGCCACGGGTCCCTCCACGGCTCGCGCCACGGCTCACTCCACGGCTCGCGCCACGGCTCGCTCCACGGCTCGCGCCAGGGCTCGCTCCACGGCTCGCGCCACGGCTCGCGCCACGGGTCACTCCACGGCTCGCGCCACGGGTCACTCCACGGCTCGCGCCATGGCTCACTCCACAGCTCGCGCCACGGGTCACGCCACGGGTCACTCCACGGGTCACTCCACGGCTCGCGCCACGGGTCACGCCACGGGTCACTCCATGGCTCGGGCCACGGCTCGCGCCACGGGTCACTCCACGGCTCGCGCCACAGCTCACGCCACACTTGCCTCCAACACCTTCTTCTTTTTGGTCACGTTGTTCCTCAACAGTTTGTCCGGCAGCGGAGTGGCTCGGCTCACTGGAGGCCTGAAAGGCACCACAGACTGTCTGGAACTGATGGTTTCAGACCTGATTGGTTCGGTCAGCTGGACCTCACCTGTCCTCCACAGGAAGCTCCTTGTGCTGAAGGTGGGGTTTGGTTCCTGACATGTTCCTGATGCTGGATGAGTAGATCTTAGTGACATAATCCACTGCCTTCTCCCGTGCCACGTCGCTGTCGTAGCCTAAAAGCAGAACAAGCCTGTGACTCCATCCCTACGGTAGAACTGTCTTCTGGGATGGATAAAGTCTCCTCTGGGAAGGAGGAGTCTACCTCCGTCCTCCTCAGTGTCGTCATCGGACTCCTCGCTGTCCACAGCTTTACTCTCTTTGTGACCCGGAGGCTCTCTGGACCAGATCATCAGCGCCGTGTCCCCGCCACCCACCGACAGCAGCACAGAGTCATCGTTAGACCAGCGGACGTTGGTCACATTGGTGCTGTGACCCACATACTTCTTAAACTTTGCAAACTGGCCCTGATGCCACGACAAGAAGATCAGAAGTGAGGAAATGGGTTTGAATAGTCATACACGTCTGGTAGCAGCTGCGCAGAATCACCCTGGATGGGAAACTGAAGAGTTTCAGGAAACCAAAGTCGTCTCCAGTGGCGAGAAGTTTTCGATCTTTGGAGAGCGAAGCGGCATTGACGAAGCTCAGCGCCGGCCAGATCCCTTCACAGGTGGGACCCAGGACTGACGTCCAAGTAGACCAGTCCAGCTTCTCGAACTGAACAGACACACCTGATTGTTGGGCTGTGAACGTTCAGTGGGTGTCTGAACGCTGTCAGACGGTTTCTGACCTCAGTGAGGCTGATGTTCTGCCGCCGTCCTCGTGGCGCCTCAAAGAAGAGCAGCTCCTTAGCTCCAGTGTTGACCAGAAGCAGCTTTCCTGCAGGGAAACGTTGAAATGTTTCAGGCTTCATCTCTGCTTTGAGATGTTCAATCAAGCTTCACAGCAAAGCTCCGCCCACAACAAAGATTCACACCAGAGCTCCACCCACAACCAAGCTTCAGAGCAGAGCTCCGCCCACAACCAAGCTTCACAGCAGGGCTCCGCCCACAACCAAGCTTCACAGCAGAGCTCCGCCCACACCAAAGGGGCGGCCGTGGTGCAGCGGTAGGGCGGTCGACCCGTGATCGTAAGGTTGCAGGTTCGATTCCCGCCTTGCCCGCGCATTAGTCAAAGTGTCCTTGGGCAAAACACTGAACCCCACCTTGCCTCTGGTGGTAGGCTGGCGCCTGTGTTCGGCAGCAGAGCCGCCACCAGTGTGTGAATGTGTGTGTGCATGTGTGTGTGACTGGGTGAATGGGTCTGTGACTTTATAGCGCTTTGTCCTTGTAGGTGGAAAAGCGCTATAAAAGTATACGCCATATACCAAAGCTTCACAGAAGACCTCCGCCCACAGCAGCCCAGGTGAACTCACCTCTGGAGTCCCAGTCAATGTGAGTGATGCAGCTTGCAGTTGCTTTGCAGACCCCGACTCTCTTGCTGGTCAGGACGTTGTAGATGTCCACAAAGGAGTCGTTAGAGGCCACAGCCAGGTACTTGCCTACATCTAAAACACACCGCCCACCAGTCAGATGCCGAAATACCACACCTGCCAACGCCATACCTGGGTGACAAGTTCAGGTACCTTGAGAGAAGCGGATATCTGAGATGAGCTCTCGGCGATGGTGGAAGGTCACCATGTCCTCCAAAGTGTCAGCGTTCACCACCAAGAAGCTTCCATCGTTCAGACCGACTGCCAGAGCTTTACCATCTGGGGAGAAGGCACAGCACCGCCCCCCTAAAGGGAGGACTTGAGTCAGCTACAGCAGACGGCTCAGGTGAAGTACGCCGCCCCCCATCACACCTCTCTTCAGTTTGCGTACGGCAACCATCCTGTGGTTGGACGACAGCTCCCAGATCCTCAAAGTCTTGTCGTCACTGACGGTAGCGCAGACAGGAAGCAGGGGGTGTGCCGCCAAACCCCAAACCTCGCCCTCCATGTGACCCTGAAGAACAGAAACTGTCCATCATTTCCATTTGAACATTTCATCAAAGACCTGGAGCTGCTGACTTCATGTTCAAGCAGACCAGAAAAGATCAAGATCTATGAGACCAGCAGAACTGTAGAGTCTGTACGGGTCTGTTGGTTCTGGGTTAGAGGTTCACTGACCCAAAAGAACCCATGGTGACATCACTGTAACAGAAAACCATCAGAACTGGGTTCTGTGGTCTACGTGGTCTGTGGTCTGAGCCGCATCGTTTTATTTTGAAAGATATTTAGATATTATGGGTTATAGCGCACATTAGTGTGTACTTGTGGGTGTTTGTGTGTTTGTGTGGGTGTATGGCCACAGAAGAGGTTGCCCTTCAGCCCCACTAAGGGGCAGCCTCTGCAGTTTGTTCACAGAGATGTAGGCATGGTTAATGATTAGGGTTAGGCTGAGCCGTTTAGAGACGCGAGTCTGGAGTTTGCCAGTTAAGTCGGCCTGAAGACTAACGCAGACCCTGCTGTTATTACTCCCACTTACTACAGGGAGTGTGTGTTTGTCTCTGAGTGTGTGTATTTGTGGGTGTGGCTTACAGCCACCCTCCTGACCTGAACCAGCAGGGTCATGGGTCCACTCTTGTCGATCTCCAGGATCTCCCCGTTCTTGGTTCCAAGCAGGATGTGACCATGGCCCAGAGTGATTGCCCTGATGGATGGGTTGTCCTCCAGCAGGAGACCTGCATCAAAACACAGACGGGTCAGACAGACAAGTCAGACAGACAAGTCAGACAGACGGGACAGACAAACGGGTCAGACGAGAGTCGGACGGATGGGTCGGACAGACAGATCAGACAGACAAGTCAGACAGACGGGTCAGACACACGGGTCAGACAGACAGGTCAGACAGACGGGTCAGACGTGGGTCGGACGGATGGGTCAGACAGACAGGTCAGACAGACAGGTCAGACAGACGGGTCAGACGTGGGACGGACAGACGGGTCAGACATATGGGTCGGACAGACAGGTCAGACAGACAGGTCAGACAGACGGGTCAGACGTGGGTCGGACGGATGGGTCAGACAGACAGGTCAGACAGACAGGTCAGACAGACGGGTCAGACGTGGGTCGGACGGATGGGTCAGACAGACAGGTCAGACAGACAGGTCAGACAGACGGGTCAGACAAACGGGTCAGACGAGGGTCGGACGGATGGGTCGGACAGACAGATCAGACAGACAGGTCAGACAGACGGGTCAGACGTGGGTCGGACGGATGGGTCAGACAGACAGGTCAGACAGACAGGTCAGACAGACGGGTCAGACGTGGGTCGGACGGATGGGTCAGACAGACAGGTCAGACAGACAGGTCAGACAGACGGGTCAGACGTGGGACGGACAGACGGGTCAGACATATGGGTCGGACAGACGGGTCGGACAGACAGGTCAGACAGACAGGTCAGACAGACGGGTCAGACAGACGGGTCAGACAGACGGGACAGACAAACGGGTCAGACGAGAGTCGGACGGATGGGTCGGACAGACAGATCAGACAGACAAGTCAGACAGACGGGTCAGACACACGGGTCAGACAGACAGGTCAGACAGACGGGTCAGACGTGGGTCGGACGGATGGGTCAGACAGACAGGTCAGACAGACAGGTCAGACAGACGGGTCAGACGTGGGACGGACAGACGGGTCAGACATATGGGTCGGACAGACAGGTCAGACAGACAGGTCAGACAGACGGGTCAGACAGACGGGTCAGACGTGGGTCGGACGGATGGGTCAGACAGACAGGTCAGACAGACAGGTCAGACCGACGGGTCAGACGTGGGACGGACAGACGGGTCAGACATATGGGTCGGACAGACAGGTCAGACAGACGGGTCAGACACACGGGTCAGACAGACAGGTCAGACAGACGGGTCAGACGTGGGTCGGACGGATGGGTCAGACAGACAGGTCAGACAGACAGGTCAGACAGACGGGTCAGACGTGGGACGGACAGACGGGTCAGACATATGGGTCGGACAGACGGGTCGGACAGACAGGTCAGACAGACAGGTCAGACAGACGGGTCAGACAGACGGGTCAGACAGACAGGTCATACACACAAGTCGGACAGACAGGTCAGACAGACGGGTCAGACAGACGGGTCAGACGTGGGTCGGACAGATGGGTCAGACAGACAGGTCAGAAAGACGGGTCAGGCAGACGGGTCAGACAGACAGGTCAGACAAACGGGTCAGGCAGACGGGTCAGACGTGGGTTGGGTGAACGGGTCAGACGTGGGTCGGACAGACGGGTCAGACAGACAGGTCAGACACACGGGTCAGACAGACATGTCAGACAGACAAGTCGGACAGATGGGTCAGACAGACGGGTCAGACAGACAGGTCAGACAGACGGGTCAGAAAGACAGGTCAGACAGACAAGTCAGACAGACGGGTCAGACAGACAGGTCAGACAGACAGGTCAGACACAGGGTCAGACAGACAGGTCAGACAGGTCAGACACAAGGGTCGGACAGACAGGTCAGACAGATGGGTCGGACAGACAGGTCAGAGTGATGGGTCGGACAGACAGGTCAGACACACGGGTCAGACAGATGGGTCGGACAGACAGGTCAGACACACGGGTCGGACAGACAGGTCAGACACACGGGTCGGACAGACAGGTCAGACACACGGGTCAGACAGACAGGTCAGACACAGGGGTCAGACAGACAGGTCAGACAGACAGGTCAGAGACACGGGTCGGACAGACAGGTCAGACACAGGGGTCAGACAGACAGGTCAGACAGACAGGTCAGACGCACGGGTCGGACAGACAGGTCAGACAGAGAGGTCAGACACACGGGTCGGACGGACAGGTCAGACACACAGGTCAGACAGACAGGTGAGACACAGGGGTCAGACAGACGGGTCAGACAGACAGGTCAGACACACGGGTCGGACAGACAGGTCAGACATACGGGTCGGACAGACAGGTCAGACAGACGGGTCAGACAGACGGGTCAGATGTGGGTAGGACAGACAGGTCAGACACACAGGTCAGAGACGTGGGTCGGACAGACGGGTCAGACAGACAGGTCAGACAGATGGATCAGACAGACAGGTCAGACAGACGGGTCAGACAGACGGGTCAGACAGACGGGTCAGACAGACGGGTCAGACAGACAGGTCAAACATATGGTTCAGACACACGGGTCAGACACAAGGGTCGGACAGACAGGTCAGACAGATGGGTCGGACAGACAGGTCAGAGTGATGGGTCGGACAGACAGGTCAGACAGACAGGTCAGACACACGGGTCAGACAGACAGGTCAGACACAGGGGTCAGACAGGTCAGACAGACAGGTCAGACACACGGGTCGGAGAGACAGGTCAGACATACGGGTCGGACAGACAGGTCAGACAGACGGGTCAGACAGACGGGTCAGATGTGGGTAGGACAGATGGGTCAGACAGACGGGTCAGACGTGGGTCGGACAAATGGGTCGGACAGACAGATCAGACACAGGGCTCAGACGGGTCAGATGTGGGTAGGACAGATGGGTCGGACAGACGGGTCAGACAGATGGGTCGGACAGACAGGTCAGACACACGGGTCGGACAGACAGGTCAGACAGACGGGTCAGACAGACGGGTCAGATGTGGGTAGGACAGATGGGTCGGACAGACGGGTCAGACAGATGGGTCGGACAGACAAGTCAGACAGATGGGTCGGACAGACAGGTCAGACACAGGGCTCAGACAGACAGGTCAGACACACGGGTCGGACAGACAGGTCAGACATACGGGTCGGACAGACAGGTCAGACAGACAGGTCAGACAGACGGGTCAGACAGACGGGTCAGACACACGGGTCGGACAGACAGGTCAGACACAGGGGTCAGACAGACAGGTCAGACAGACAGGTCAGACACACGGGTCGGACAGACAGGTCAGACACACGGGTCGGACAGACAGGTCAGACACACGGGTCAGACAGACAGGTCAGACACAGGGGTCAGACAGACAGGTCAGACAGACAGGTCAGAGACACGGGTCGGACAGACAGGTCAGACACACGGGTCGGACAGACAGGTAAGACAGACGGGTCAGACAGACGGGTCAGACAGACGGGTCAGAGACGAGGGTCGGACAGACAGGTAAGACAGACGGGTCGGACAGACAGATCAGACACATGGTCAGACAGACAGGTCAGACACACGGGTCGGACAGACAGGTCAGACACACGGGTCAGACAGACAGGTCAGACACAGGGGTCAGACAGACAGGTCAGACAGACAGGTCAGACACACGGGTCGGACAGACGGGTCAGACAGACAGGTCAGACAGACAGGTCAGACAGACAGGTCAGAGACACGGGTCAGACAGACAGGTCAGACAGACAGGTCAGAGACACGGGTCGGACAGACGGGTCAGACACACGGGTCGGACAGACAGGTAAGACAGACGGGTCAGACAGACGGGTCAGAGACGAGGGTCGGACAGACAGGTCAGACACACGGGTCGGACAGACAGGTCAGACACAGGGTCAGACAGACAGGTCAGACACACGGGTCGGACAGACAGGTCAGACACACGGGTCAGACAGACAGGTCAGACACAGGGGTCAGACAGACAGGTCAGACAGACAGGTCAGACACAGGGGTCAGACAGACAGGTCAGACAGACAGGTCAGAGACACGGGTCGGACAGACAGGTCAGACACACGGGTCAGACAGACAGGTCAGACACACGGGTCGGACAGACAGGTCAGACACACGGGTCAGACAGACAGGTCAGACACAGGGGTCAGACAGACAGGTCAGACAGACAGGTCAGACACACGGGTCGGACAGACGGGTCAGACAGACAGGTCAGACAGACAGGTCAGAGACACGGGTCGGACAGACAGGTCAGACACACGGGTCGGACAGACAGGTAAGACAGACGGGTCAGACAGACGGGTCAGAGACGAGGGTCGGACAGACAGGTCAGACACACGGGTCGGACAGACAGGTCAGACACAGGGTCAGACAGACAGGTCAGACACACGGGTCGGACAGACAGGTCAGACACCGGGTCAGACAGACAGGTCAGACACAGGGGTCAGACAGACAGGTCAGACAGACAGGTCAGACACAGGGGTCAGACAGACAGGTCAGACAGACAGGTCAGAGACACGGGTCGGACAGACAGGTCAGACACACGGGTCAGACAGACAGGTCAGACACACGGGTCGGACAGACAGGTCAGACACACGGGTCAGACAGACAGGTCAGACACAGGGGTCAGACAGACAGGTCAGACAGACAGGTCAGACACACGGGTCGGACAGACGGGTCAGACAGACAGGTCAGACAGACAGGTCAGACAGACAGGTCAGAGACACGGGTTGGACAGACAGGTCAGACACACGGGTCGGACAGACAGGTAAGACAGACGGGTCAGACAGACGGGTCAGAGACGAGGGTCGGACAGACAGGTCAGACACACGGGTCGGACAGACAGGTCGGACAGACAGGTCAGACACACGGGTCGGACAGACAGGTCAGACACAGGGTCAGACAGACAGGTCAGACACACGGGTCGGACAGACAGGTCAGACACACGGGTCAGACAGACAGGTCAGACACAGGGGTCAGACAGACAGGTCAGACAGACAGGTCAGACACACGGGTCGGACAGACGGGTCAGACAGACAGGTCAGACAGACAGGTCAGACAGACAGGTCAGAGACACGGGTCGGACAGACAGGTCAGACACACGGGTCGGACAGACAGGTAAGACAGACGGGTCAGACAGACGGGTCAGAGACGAGGGTCGGACAGACAGGTCAGACACACGGGTCGGACAGACAGGTCAGACACAGGGTCAGACAGACAGGTCAGACACACGGGTCGGACAGACAGGTCAGACACACGGGTCAGACAGACAGGTCAGACACAGGGGTCAGACAGACAGGTCAGACAGACAGGTCAGACACACGGGTCGGACAGACAGGTCAGGCAGACGGGTCAGACAGATGGGTCAGACATGGGAGGGGCGACTGAGGAGGTCCAGACCTTTAGAGGACGGGGACAGCGTTGCTCTTTTGATGGCGTAGGTCTTCAGACAGCGCTCGAACATGTCGTCCCACAGCTCCACGACCCCATCCTTTCCCCCCGTCACGAATCCCTGGAGGGGGGCAGAGGTTTCTGTAAATATTGGCGCATTTCCACTTTTATCTGTCATGTCAGTTTCACGCGTGTTAATAGAAGTCATCAGACCCCACAGTTATGTTGTGTAACCATGGCAACTTCTGTTTCTTTTCCTTCCCTGGGGAGTACAAATGAAGCTCCAAATAAGCAACGCTGATGCTAACACCGCCAGCGCCACCATGTGCATGAAGAACAGACGGGTGGAGGTTTTGAGGGTCACTTCATCACTACATCCCCCATCCCCTGTGTGATGTCATGTTCCTCCAAAACGGTGTGGTTCTTCCTCTGTGTGAAGGGGACATGAACGTTTGGAGGACGCTCACCTTATCCAGGGAGCACATGGCGAACACCGGCCCATCGTGAGCTTTGATGGTCTTGATGAGAGTCGTGTCTCTCCAGATGTAAACGTCTCCGTTTGTGGCTCCGGAGAAGAGCAGATCCTCAGATCGACCATAGCACGCTGACATCATGGTCTCCTGTCTCCCCAGGTTCCCAAAAATCCCCCTTCTAAACGTCAGACCGCCACCTGCAGGATGAGCGAAGCTGTGCTAGTCTCCATCACGGCGCTCTGTGGGAGCAGAAGGACGTCTCACCTGAATGCTGCCAGAACTTGATGTGTTTTATCCCCACAGTCACCAGTTTGTCCATCCTGAAGGGGTTGCTCTTCACCACAAAGATCTTGTCTTTGTGACCCCTGCAGGACAGGGAGCAGAGCTCAGTTCCCACCCAGCAACACTTCCTCAGGTCAGACTGTCAGCTCACAGAGGAAGCTGCGTGTTGGAACCTGAAGGAATCCAGGTGTGCTTACCTGGCTTTGGACAGCCTTTCCCCTTTCTTCCAGTCCCAGATGACGATGCTGTGAGACTCATCAATTCCCACAGAGATCAAACTCTTTCCATCCGCTGGCAAACGATCGGAGAGACAAGCAAACATGATGTAGAGGAACCCACCTGTGGCTCAGAACTTCATGACCATGAAGATGCAGCGTACGGCTTTGTCAGTGGAGACCACTTCTAATCAGTGAGTGTGGTTCCTATGGACACAGTCGTGTCTTTCTGTGGTTTTGCTCTAAAAACAACAAAGTAGACTCTTTGTTCATCTTTAGTGCTGCAGCATTTGGAGGTTTTGAGCTACGATCACTCCACCGTTGGAAACACGGGTTCAAGCGACCACTTCCAATCAAAAGTTTACGTAAACGCGCAGAAATGTACGTTTTGGGGTTCTGCGTTCAAAACTCTCACATTTATTGCATCACTACACAAGTTTCTACGACTGGTTTTAGGCTCTGCGTACATAACATGCCGCCATTGAACGCACGTTAAAGTTAAACCCGGTCCAGCTGTCACCAATCAGGGACTCGGATTTGATAGTGACGTATGGGTGGCATCCCTTATAATTCATGGAAGTGCCAACCACTTGACAACTGATCATGGAAGAAAAATCAATAACTGGCTGGAAATCTACGACACCAAGTCTTTCATATTTCTGAATAGAGCTGTGAAAGAAAAAGTCTGGAGCAGATTCACCAGATTTACCCCGTTAAGACATTTCACACCAAGACTTGACGTACTGCAGGTGGCAGACATGAGCTAGGAAACAGTAGAAGAAGAAGCCCCTCCCTGCTCGTCCAGTGTGAACACCATAGGCTGTTCACGCTTAGCACATTTTTGAGTACAGGTCACATGCCCAGTGTGTCCATAGCTTTTTGCTGCGATGCTGCACTGAGGCATGTTGATACAAACACGGAAACAGGAAGTATGCGCTAATTCAGACACCGTCTGCTCTGTTAAAACGCCACGTGTGGACTTCTCTGGGACAATTTGTAAATGGACACTGAATGGAGAGTGGTGGAACCTGCTGGGCCTCAGTACAGTGGAGTACAACAGAGTACAGCCATAAGGCAGACGGTGTATCTGGACCTATAGCTGGTTTGATAAACATTTCTGTAACACCTGACAACAGGTGTGGTCAAAGCGAGCATTTGCGGGGCATAACTTGGCTGCAGCACCTGTGAACTCCAGGGCACATACGCCCCTGTTGTGTTGTCCTCTAAGCAGGGACAGGCAGTTCAGGGTTTGGGTGTCCCATACATGGATGCCCGGGTCCCGCCCCACCTGAAAACAGATGCAAACAATTAAAACCTCACCTGTGACCTATGACCTGGCCGTGCTCGGATGGCCAGCTGTACCTGAGCAGAGGCAACGTAGTCTTTCAGTGGATGGACTGTGAGGCTAAGGATGTCGTCATCGTGTCCGAGGTAGAACCTCTGGCTGTGCTGCAGACGGTTGTAGACCACGCCAACAGCAGCCACGTGATAGACCACCTCCCCCGTCTGACTGTAGTACAGGTTGTTACGGCAGTCAAAGCCGCGGTACCTGCAGGAGGCAGGAGACAGACATGGACCCTAACCCTAACAAGCACAAACATGAAGCATCACAACTCAGTTTTACCCGTGAACAAATTGAAGGCGAAGCCCCTCCTCCGGAGCTTTCTGTCGCTTCAAAGACCCAATCAGCTTCTTCCTAAGTTGTGGGAGGTCCTCCTTGTAGACCTGGGAGGGAAGCGAGCTCAGTGACCTCCGCGGAATTACTTGTGTGCAATCCTACGTATATCATCCTCACCTGACGTTCGTAATTCGTCTGAGATTCTTGTTCGATGTCCGAGTCCAGTTCCGGGATATCTGATACATCTGAGTCGGACTCGCCGCTGTTGGAGTCAGCGTAGCCCTCTGAAAATGGGAAACTGTTACCACCTTTCCAGGCACAAGTCTCTGAATGTACCGGAACAACAGAAGATTCCCTGGCGTTGATTTCAAGTAAATGTAGTTTGGGTCTTTCAGAGTTCAAAAACAACACATGTGTAACTTGGCTTGTCCAGGAATAACTTTATGTTTTTGTATTAAACCCTGAAGATGTTAGGAAAATGTGTGCTGTCTGCCAACAATTCACTGCTGTGAGGAAACAAAACACCTGATGCAGAGAAGACTAGCTGGCACAAACACTAAGACGCTGAACTTAGAGGCTACCTTGAAGGAGAGGCTCTAAAACGCCGTTCATGACTCCCTCAGGAAGGAATCTCCACTGGAAGACTGCGTGGTCGGCCCCCCCAGTGGAAATGACCCACTGCAGGTCGTTGGACCAGCGAACATTGGTCACATGGGCAGAGTGGCCGATGTACTTTTTAAATTTGGCCCCTGGATCAGAAGAAAGACAATGAGGAGTTGTTCTAGTCCCAGTCCGGCCCCTATAGTACCTGAACCCAAAAAAGGTACTAAACTAAAACCAGTGAGGCTCAAGAACTCAGGCTTGATTCTCAGACATTTAGATTCTTGGTTACCAAGAAGGTCTTTAAGTAACAGAGGAACACAGACAGACCTTTCTTCAAGCAGGGGAACCTGAAGAGTCTGATGAGGCCGATTTCATCCCCGGTCACCAGCACCGCATTGCTGTAGTTGGCGTCCACAGAGTTCACATTAGTGGCACTAGAATATTTGGGCCAGATTCCATTCACCTCAGGTCCAATAACCCCTGTCCAGGTCATCCAGTGGATCCCTTTTGCCTCCTCTTTAGGAACCAGCTTTCCTGCTGCAGAAGAACAAGACAAATCCCAATGCTCAACCCAGTCTATTCTGAAGCACAGAAACCCAGGAAAGGTGAGTTCCAAAGGAGCTCAGCAGAAAGCTGTTCAGATGAACTCTGTAGTGTAAAAAAACACGGGAAAACAGAAGATGGGTACCTGGCATTCTGAAGAAGAGCCGCTCTCCAGCACCATCGTTAGTCTGCAGGAAGCGACTGTCAACAGACCAGTCCAGGTGGGTTATGAAGGAGCTGGAACGGCACTCCCCCACCTTCTTGTAACGCTGGGACACAGCATACACATCCACCAATCCGTCATTAGATCCTACCGCCAAGAAGGAACTGTCTGGAGAAAACTTGAGCTCGTGGATGACTTCCTTCCTGTCCTTGACGTGAACAACCTCTGTCATGTCCCTGCAGAGGAGGCACCAAAAACTCTGCTTTGTCAGTCCAAAACAGAAATATCAAACAAGAGACAGCAAGATACGGGTACAGTTCAGGAAGTCTACTTTAGCTTTATCTGTATCTGCTGTTCATAGACAAAGTTACTACGGCAACAAACTCACACTAGGAGCTGTTCACCTTTGTGAAACCAGTTCTGATGTATTCAGGATTTCAGTTCTGTTTGCTACTTTAAAACCGGCCTGACATCCCAGGTAAGGAGCAGTGAAACAGTAGAGAGGATCACCTGACTCGCAGCACCGTGAATGACCCATCCTTCATGCCCAGAGCCAGTTGAGACCCATCACTGTTAAAGCAAACACTTCGAACAGACTCCTCCATGTTACAGCGTGCCAGCAGGGTGTGGTCAGGAAGACTCCAAAGCCTGAGACAGGTGACAGACTTGCAGGTGAGTCATAGGTAAAGGACAGATGGCCTGCTGGTGCCTTTGGGTTCCACCGACCTTACTGAGCGGTCGTCGCTCCCTGTGACAGCAACTGGCTGCTTGGGGTGCAGAGCTAGCGCCCACAGCTCACCCTCACTATGCGACTGCATCAGAAGAACTGGTTTGTCCCGATCACGAACCAGCACCTCAAAAATCTCGCTGTCCTGAGTCCCAGCAAGAATCCGGTCCGCTTTCCAGCAAACACTTCGAATCGACAAACCTGAATGGAGAACAGTTGCAGATGAAACATGGCTGATGGGGGAGGGGCTCAGTGCTCAAGACATATTGAGAGAGGCAAGAAGAGGCGGAGCTAAAATGATGTCACACCTTTGTAGCCCTGCTCCGTCTCCCTCAGGTCAATCTTGGTGATGGGTTTGAAGTCAACGTCCCACAGACGGATGCAGCCATCGCGCCCTCCGGTGGCAAACCCCTCCTCACACGCATGCATGCTAAAGATTCCTGCCTGCGGCAAAAGCAAAACCCCCAACAGAGCAGACGCTGACATTACCCATAACCCCTTCACATGAGGGTTACTTCACTGAAGGAGGGGGAGGGGTTTGGATCTCCACCTTCATCATCTTTTGAGTGTTAGCATGTGTTTGTCGGGTTTTGTTTGTACCCCATGAGCGGCCTGGATGGTTCTGACCAGAGCGACTCCCTTCCAGACGTAAACATCTCCGTTCAGCGCTCCAGAGTACGTCAGCTCATCTTTGGCCGCAGACACACACAGGATGGTCTGCAGATCCCCCGTCTTTCCAAAAATACCTCGCTTTGGAGTCAAAGCGTTCCCGCACAGAGTCCAGAACTGCAGGGATCAACAGCCCCACGTTAACATCCAGTGAAGCCTCATGAAACACTGAAGCAGAAGACTGTTGGGTCAAAGAGATGCTTTGTGTTTTACTGCGCTTCAGGTCAGATCATGTACAGCTAAAGGGTCACTGTTGTCCTTACACCACCAAAATCTACATGAAAACGTGCCCTCCTGTGCCTCAGTAGCAGACTTTCACTGATCTTGCTCCTTTTATTGGGCTCTGGGGGCGTGGCTTACCTTTATATGCTTGACCCCGCAGCTGACGAGCCGGCTAGACTGAAGTGGATCCCAGCAGACATCAAAGATCTATGAGCAGACACACCGGTGAGGACGCTCTCCCTGAGCGATGTGCAAGTTTACAGCAAAGACCTACTCTGTCCGAATGTCCGGTTGCCGTGGCGAGGACTCGCCCCCTCCGCCAGTCCCAAACGCAGATCGTGTTCTTAGCATCCAGACCGACTGAAGCCAACCGCTGTGGGAACAGACAGAAAGCTGTGAGGCTTTCATTCTGTCTGAAGATCAACAGACCCCTTCGAGATCCAAGAGTCCCAAATCTGTGCTTTGATCAGATAAAGAAACCAACAAAAACGTCTAAAGTGTAAAACACAGATAAGAACTACAGGCACCCACATGGGGAGTAACCCCTACAGGGGTTGACCTGTAAGGCGGGAATTGAACGTTCTATCTTCTCATCAGAGGACCACTCTACCACGCCTGCCCTTTTCAATGGGGTGGTGTCTAATGTTTGTTCATGACTTGCTCTTCAGAACCTGACTTCCTCTCTCTAACTGCATTTGGCTTTGAGAGCCCCACCCACTCCACTGGCTGCCGGGGTAACTGGCTATAAAAAGGAGTTCACATCGGGTACCCCCTAACCCCGGACTGCTGCCCCCCTACAACAGAAGAGCCTGCTACCCACAAGTTCAACCTCCTGCTTCTTTTCATTTGACAAGCAGTCCAACGTCCTCTCTGATGCTCCTGGATGGCGGGAACAGCCCTTTGGGACATTCCGACCTTAGCGGCAGAGTTTAGAATTGTTTCTTCGCCTCTCACGTTGTTTAATAAAGGAAAAACGCAGCTGTTTCCATGGAGTTTGAAAGCCGCTACCCCTTCGTGTAACAGCATCGACGTCTGCGACATCACCACTCTAAAGCCTGAGATATCACGGCCACCTTAGAACCTGAGATCGCAGAGGGTGTGGTCTCACCTGGCCATCCGAGTCAAAGGTGAGACAGGCGACTCCGTGAGTGTGAACGTCCCTGAGGATGGACACCGTCACCATGGCGTAAGTGTCCCACACACAGATGTACGGGTCCTTTCCCACCTGACCCGTTGCCACCTGGATCTTATCCGGATGGATCGCCAGGCTGAAAGACCGTTGGACAGAAACAGTCTGAGACTCGGGACTGGGGGTCACATGATGTGCATAAAGGGTTGTTTCCACGCCTGGCAGTACTGAGCATGCCCACAGCCTGGTGGCCTGTCTGTGGGTTCAAGTCCAGTTAGCAGCAACAGAGTCACAGAACCAGTAATAGTTGGTTCCGTCGTGACCGTTCTTTGAAAACCAGGAGTCCCCGTTGGAATGGTGAGAAGACGAAAACAAGTCCCCACAAGATGAGTCAAACCAGAACACGGCGCCGTCTGATCACCATCTTCTGTTTGACCACAGCTGCCGTTACCTGGTTCCCCCCAGTCAGACTGACGCACCTAACTCCAACCACATTCAGGATGGTTTGGTTTCTATAGAGCCTGCATCAGAGCTCAGGGACTCCCCGGTTGGGTTCTCTGACCTTTGACCTTTGCTCGTGCATGCTGACTGCGTGTTTCCAGTTGAATGTGGAGATAGGACCCCCTGAGAAGGGAAGGAGGGTCGCAGGTGTTGGGATCATCAGAGGACCAGCACCGCCCCCTGCAGGCTGCCTCAGCCAATCACACGGCTGCCCGCGGCTGTTTCTGCGAGCTCACTCCGAGTGATGAGGTCACATGGGTGACACAAAGGGCGCCGCGCTCTGCGGCGGCCGTCACTCAGAGAGCAGCGGCGAGCTCAGTCCTGTCCTCTCAGCTGGTTCTGCAGGGATCAGCAGATCCGTCTGCAGCTGATGGACGGCAGAAACTGCAGCGAAAGCGGAAGCCTGTCTTCTGATCGGTCCAGCATGAAGGTCATGTGACCCGGGGGTCACTTTGGTCTCTGACCCCCCCACAATTACTGAAGTAAAAACTGGGCCCAAGTGCTGCCCCCCACTGGCTCTAGGCGTCAGTTTGTCATGTTGATCCCCGCCCCTTACCTGATGATGTCATCATTATGTCCCAGGTAAAACCTCTGGGTGTGTTCCCGGGTGTTGAAGACCACCCCCACCCCAGCCACAAAGTAGACCAGCTCCTTCCCCGCCGTGTAGAACAGGTTGTTCCGGCACTGATGGCCGCGGTACCCGTAGATCCACTCCAGCCTCAGCTGACACCGCGGCGCCGTTTTATCCGTCATGGTGGCCCAGACCCCACAGGACCAGTACCAGAGTTCTGAGCGCGCTCAGCAGGAGCCCGGCTCCATCGCTGTGGTTCCGTTCTCAACTTCACCTCCCATGATTCCACAGTCAGAGCGACCTGATGACATCATACGGCGCCCAAACCCCCTGCTGCACCTAGAGCCATCCTCCCTGTTCACGGCCGGGTCAAAGGGACCGTTTGGACCACAGAGGTTCTGGTTCCAAACCAAAGTCCTTTCATTTGGTGCAAGGTTTTATGCAGCAGAACCTGCAGAACCCAGTGGAATGTTTCAGCTGGTCCGGATCAAAGCGTTTGGGTCATCTGGGTCAGAACTGAACTCATAGTATACTGGGTCATTTATTCAGACTAAATGATTCAAGTTTGCTGGAGGAAGCACGATAACCGGAGCTCAATCACCGTCAGAACCGGCGGTTCCGTTTGGCCCGGAGGTTCATGTGTGGATCCGCCAGAAGCTCTCGTATTCGGGCTCGGTTCCGTTCTAAAAGCGGTGTCGTTCCGGCGTATGAAATCACAGAAAATCCCTCCGCCATATGTTCCGCCTCAGGCTCGAACCCTGAGATCCCTCCGCCATCTGCCTCCGAGGTTCGGAAGAACCCCGTCCGCCACTGACGGACCCGCGCGCTTCCCGCCTCACAGCAGCCCGAAATCCGTAAAAACGACGAAGCAAAGAGAGAATTAACGGGAGCCCGGGATCACCGAGCGACAAGTCAGACACCGTCAGGGCCACTTCCGGCCGTGACTTTCAAAATAAAAAGCGTAAGCTGACATGATTAGGTCAAGGTTGCCTGTAGAAGAGAGAGAGTAAGGTCAAAGGTCACTGAAGACGTTAAATGAAATATTCACAAGATGATGAGAGAAAACACAAAATCGTTAAAAGATGCAGAATAATCAAATTCTTTTAGTTTTTCCCAGGTACATTAAAATATGTCATACTATTTTTATTTCATTACATTTTTGTTTAAAAAAACTTAAAAATGCAAAATCATTTAAAAAACACCAAAACAGTTGAAACAGATGAAGGAAAAGCCTGAAGCTAAAAACAAATGTAAATATTTGTGATGACGCTGAACCGGTCCAAGATGATCCATGAGCCGAGCAGAACCGGTCCAAGATGATCCATGACCCGAGCAGAACCGGTCCAAGATGATCCATGAGCTGAGCAGAACCGGTCCAAGATGATCCATGAGCCGAGCAGAACCGGTCCAAGATGATCCATGAGCCGAGCAGAACCGGTCCAAGATGATCCATGAGCCGAGCAGAACCGGTCCAAGATGATCCATGAGCTGAGCAGAACCGGTCCAAGATGATCCATGAGCCGAGCAGAACCGGTCCAAGATGATCCATGACCCGAGCAGAACCGGTCCAAGATGATCCATGAGCCGAGCAGAACCGGTCCAAGAACATCTCATCAGTTCAAGCAGCTTTTTGTTTGAAGGAACAGCCGTGAACTTCCTGTTGGATGTTACTTCTGTAAGCCTCTACTTGATGTGGAGGTTAATCTCTGCTGCGGTGCATTCTGGGAGCTGCAGTCTCTTCAGAGGTCAGGTTTTCAGCTGGACAAACATCTATAGAATGATGATCAAATTCCAACAGTAATTGATCAAACTAAAGGGAGTTGGGTCATCTAGACCCACTAGACAGAGCTCTGAACCTTTTTTCTTCAATGATTTGTGATCTTCACTGGTGTCCATGGATTACATGAAATCTTTCCACCTTTATCCACCTTTGTCACGGTAGGGGGAACACCTCAATGGAAGGGGGGGGGTCATCTAAGATAGCACAAGGGTTAAACTCTAAATCTCAGAAAAGGGAAGAAGAGACGGAGACTTTGACCGTCTCCTTAAAGGTTCACGGCCTGGAATCTTGGGAAAAACTCTCCTTTCTTCCGTTTTCATTTCATTACAGAGCTCGGAGTGGAGCTGCTGCTCCTCCACATCGGGAGGGGCCAGCTGAGGCGGTTCTGGTCCAGATGCCTCCTTGACATGTCCCTGAACCGGGGGCTGTGGGGGCGTGATCTCCCGCTCCGGTCCAGTGGTGGGGGTCTAGTTCATGTGTGGGTGGTTGGTCCCTGGCATCTGTGGGTCGGGGGCCCTAGCTGCTGACCGGCTGCTCTGTCTGCTGTGGCTCTGGGGGGGGGGGGGGCGCCGCGTGCTGGTGTGTGTACGTGTGTGTATGAGCATCAACACATGTAATAGAAGTTCCATATGACGCCCCTCCCATGACCTTGTATTATCACCCCCACCCCTCGATGGATGCTGCGGTCTTTTCAGTGAAACCCATCACTGCTAAAGATGAAAAGAACTTCCTGCTGTTCATTTAAGAGGTCATGTTTGTGACAAACGGGCTTAAGGAACCGTTATTGACATGTTTTTCAACGCTTGGGTAGCATTGATTCTGCTCCTTTCTTTGTATTCGTGATCCTTTTAAGTTCATGTTTTACTTCGAAGCCCATCGAGACGACTTTTGTTGTGATTTTGGGCTATACAAATAAAATTGAATTGAATTTCTGTCTTTATAAAGTGGAGTCATTCTGTCTGAAGACCCTCTGCTGCAGATGTTTGTGGGACGTTTCAGTTCCACCTTTTTCCAGCGGCGTGTCCATCCATCACTGTCTGTAGATCTTTTCTTCTTACGCTTCCCAAACCTTCTTTCCTGTAGCTTGACGTTGTCTCCATCTTCGGCTGACGTTCTTTCTCTGTTAAGGCCTTCGGATCTTGTTTCTTGATGAGCAAACTCCATTCTGGTGACGTCTTCACTCATTGTTTCGGTCTGCAGGCCGTCATCCAGCTGCGGCTCGGTCAGCATTTGTTCCAGGAAAATGGTTTGAAAGCAGCTCTGATGCTGGTTTCTCTGGTCGGGGTCATGTCAGAACAGAGGAACCCAGCTGGTCGCAGCAGCACCATCTTTGCCGTGGGTGATGTGGACAGACAGACGCAGAGGGCGGGGCTTTTCAAAGCTTTAATGACATCACAGGAGCCTCTACAGGTGAGCTCAGACATGAGAAAAGCCTCTAAATACTCAGAGCTGCTCCTCCCTCCTACAGACGCACCTCTGACGGGCAGCGCGGCGCTAACTTCAGCGGATACAAGAGCACGGCGGGGAGCTGGAGCCAAGCGGGTACATGCAAAAGTACGCGTGGACAGTGAACGCCTCCTCACGGGCGCCGAGCAACCGAGGCAGTGCAGAGAAAGTGGGAGGAGCGAGCGTTGGTCCAGTTTGAGTCGGCTTCACCGAACAGACTAAAGTACAAAAATACAAAACCACAGCAACTCAAAACGTCAGAAACCATGATGGCAGAGCTGTGACATCACTAAGCCACGCCCTCCACATCAAACAAAGAAATAAAATGATTTGCTGAAAGATGGCGTCCACCTGTCGGGGCCCGCGGCTCGGGAAGCCCTGTTCCAGGTGGATTCTGGGAAAAGCAGGATGTGGCAGAAGAGGGGTGTGGCTGCAAACTCTGACGAGGTGATGCTAACTGTAGATTAGTGAGCACATACTCTGCTGAGGGCGGAGCTCTGACACGGAGCTCCGCCCCCAGCTTCCTGGGCTCCGCCTGGTCGGCGTCACTGCTTCTTCTTGCTGAAGAGGCTGAAGCGCTTCTCCTTCTTGCCGGGGCTCGACTCGGTGGTCAGCGTGATGGTGGCCGGCAGCGTCTGAGCGCGCCCAGACACCGGCGTGCCGGGGAAGCTGCTCTGCGTGTCGGTGAGTTCAGACGCGGCGGCGTTCAGGATGACCTGGATCCAGGAGCTCATTTCCTCCTGTAAGGGGGGGGCAGTCAGAGTCACGTGACATGTGGGGGGGCTGTGTCAGCTTCAGGACACCTCAGTGTTAGCTTAAGGTCAACATGAGCTCTGATTGGCTTCTCAGCCCCATCAGAACATCTACTGATGTGAAAGACTGGACCTCACCTGAAGGACTCACCTAAGGGCCTCACCTGAGGGCATCACCTAAGGGCCTCACCTGAAGGACTCACCTAAGGGCCTCACCTGAAGGACTCACCTAAGGGCCTCACCTGAAGGCCTCACCTGAGAGGCTCACCTAAGGGCCTCACCTGAAGGCCTCACCTGAGAGGCTCACCTGAGGGCCTCACCTGAGGGCCTCACCTAAAGGCCTCCCTGATAGGCTCACCTAAGGGCCTCACCTGAAGGCCTCACCTGAGAGGCTCACCTGAGGGCCTCACCTAAGGGACTCACCTAAGGGCCTCACCTGAAGAACTCACCTAAGGGCCTCACCTGAGAGGCTCACCTAAGGGCCTCACCTGAGGGCATCACCTAAGGGCCTCACCTGAAGGCCTCACCTGAGAGGCTCACCTGAGGGCCTCACCTGAGGGCCTCACCTAAGGGCCTCACCTGAAGGCCTCCC
This sequence comes from Oryzias latipes, assembly GCF_053564925.1. NCBI lineage: Eukaryota > Metazoa > Chordata > Actinopteri > Beloniformes > Adrianichthyidae > Oryzias > Oryzias latipes. Next base: position 43,456,822 of record NC_136237.1, on the reverse strand, counting down.
TGATAGGCTCACCTAAGGGCCTCACCTGAAGGCCTCACCTGAGAGGCTCACCAAAGGGCCTCACCTGAGGGCCTCACCTAAGGGCCTCACCTGAAGGCCTCACCTGAAGGACTTACCTAAGGGCCTCACCTGAAGGCCTCACCTGAGAGGCTCACCAAAGGGCCTCACCTGAGGGCCTCACCTAAGGGACTCACCTAAGGGCCTCACCTGAAGGACTCACCTAAGGGCCTCACCTGAGGGCCTCACCTAAGGGCCTCACCTGAAGGCCTCACCTGAAAGGCTCACCTAAGGGCCTCACCTGAAGGACTCACCTAAGGGCCTCACCTGAGGGCCTCACCTAAGGGCCTCACCTAAGGGCCTCACCTGAAGGCCTCACCTGAGAGGCTCACCTGAGGGCCTAACCTGAGGGCCTCACCTAAGGGCCTCACCTGAAGGCCTCACCTGATAGGCTCACCTAAGGGCCTCACCTGAAGGCCTCACCTGAGAGGCTCACCAAAGGGCCTCACCTGAGGGCCTCACCTAAGGGCCTCACCTGAAGGCCTCACCTGAAGGACTCACCTGAGGGCCTCACCTGAAGGACTCACCTGAGGGCCTCACCTGAAGGACTCACCTAAGGGCCTCACCTGAAGGACTCACCTAAGGGCCTCACCTAAGGGCCTCACCTGAAGGACTCACCTAAGGGCCTCACCTGAAGGACTCACCTAAGGGCCTCACCTAAGGGCCTCACCTGAAGGCCTCACCTGAGAGGCTCACCTAAGGGCCTCACCTGAGGGCCTCACCTAAGGGCCTCACCTGAAGGCCTCCCTGAGAGGCTCACCTAAGGGCCTCACCTGAGGGCCTCACCTAAGGGCCTCACCTGAAGGCCTCACCTGAGAGGCTCACCTGAGGGCCTCACCTGAGGGCCTCACCTAAGGGCCTCACCTGAAGGCCTCACCTAAGGGCCTCACCTGAAGGCCTCACCTGAGAGGCTCACCAAAGGGCCTCACCTGAGGGCCTCACCTAAGGGACTCACCTAAGGGCCTCACCTGAAGGACTCACCTAAGGGCCTCACCTAAGGGCCTCAACTGAAGGCCTCACCTGAAAGGCTCACCTAAGGGCCTCACCTGAAGGACTCACCTAAGGGCCTCACCTGAGGGCCTCACCTAAGGGCCTCACCTGAAGGCCTCACCTGAGAGGCTAACCAAAGGGCCTCACGTAAGGGCCTCAACCAAAGTGACTCACCTGAGGGCCTCACCTGAGAGGCTCGCCTCACCTGAGAGGCTCACCTGAAGGCCTCACCTGACAGACAAACCTAACGGAGAGGTCATGACCTCGGAGGAGCGGCTCACCTCGTCTTTGGCTTGGAACAGGTACTCGTTTCCATCTGCGACTCTGAAAAAACAGAAGGGGGGGGTTAATTTTCCATCAAAGCCCCCACATTCATCACAACCGGAAGGTCGTGCAGCCTGTTCCTGGCGTTACAGGCTAAGCTCCTCCCCTCAGTGCCTGCCCACCTAAGCTTGAAGACGTATTTCTTCTTCTTGTAGTCAGAGGCGACGTCGCAGGTGGCGTCCTTCAGGCTGACGGGGGGCTGGTTGTGGTACGCCGCCCCCTGCGCCGCCGCCTTGCTGTCCTTGAAGAAACTCATCTCCTGGTGGCAGACGACGCAGTAAACGTTGTGCCACGACCTGCCGATGCCACAGACGGGGTCAGATGAGGGCACAGACGGGGCACGCCGTGCAGTGGGGGAGGGGCTTACCTGTTGGAGGCCTTCTTGTTGTGTCCCTCCCACTCGTGCTTGCGGTGCAGGAGGCCCTCCATCTGCACGGGGGAGTCCTGGCTC